>NW_027507786.1:835000-911083 GCF_037356315.1 Lithobates pipiens
AGCCAATATAAAAATATAAAGGAATATTAGTGGTGGATTTAATTAAACTTTTTTTGGTTAATTCTCCTTTTAGGGGGTGTGACAGGGGGCGTGTCCTATGCCTACATACGTTTGCTAGTAGGTGTCCCTCGTTCCCATCTCAAAATGTTGGGAGGTATGCTGTTACATCAACTTCTGATGGAGACTGCCAGTGGTCCTATGATCCCCCCCACCTTTCTTAGGCCCCCCTCTTTTCTTTTACCTTCTTTCTCCTTCTTTTCTCTCTCCGTGCCTCTCCTGGAATGATTGTGTGATTGTGATTCATGTGAAGTTGTTGAGTGCTTTATGTCTTCAGTGTCCATTGGGCAGACTGTTTTATAATTTTCCTTAAATAGTTTCTCAATAAAAACTTATTAAGCACTTGCCGACCACCCCCATAGCAGATTTACTGCAACAGGGTGGCCGCACTGTGCAGCATCACATCTATATATATATCTATATATCTATATATCTATATATCTATATATATATATATATATATAGATATATTTATATATCTATATATATATAGAGAGAGAGAGACATAGAATATATCTATATATATATATATCTATATATAATTATTATTATTATTATTATACAGGATTTATATAGCGCTGACAGTTTACGCAGCGCTTTACAACATTAGGGTAGACAGTACATTACATTACAATAGAATTCAAGACAGGGGGAATCAGAGGGCCCTGTATATATATATATATATATATATATATATATATATATATATATATATATATATATATGCATATATATATATATATATATATATATATATATATATATATATATATATATATATATATATATATATATATATATATATATATATATATATATATATATATATATATATATATATATATATATATATATATATATATATATATATATATACATATATATATATATATATATACATATATATATATATACATATATATATATATATATATATATATATATATATATATATATATATATATATATATATACATATATATATATATATATATATAATTATATATACACAATTCTGCACTTATGGGTAGGGAGTGTGCCCCTTCTGCTTTTATTTGTCATAGCAGAAGCTGATCAGCAGGTACCAGCCAATGGATAGACGGAGGCAGAGGTCTGTTCTGATAGGAAAGGAAGTGATGGAAAGAAAAAGCAGGGAAAAGAAAAAAAAGCAGCAAAAGCAGGGAAAGAAAATCCATCACTTCTCTTAGTAAAAGCACCAAACACACACACACTGTACACAAAAAAACACTGGCTATGTACACATTTAACCCTTTGATTGCCCTAGATGTTTAACCCCTTCCCAGCCAGTGTCCTTAGTACAGTGACAGTGCATATTTTAAGCACCAATCTCTGTATTAGTGTCACTGGTGTCAAATGTGTCAGTTAGTGTCAGAATGGTCGCCGCAATATTGCAGTCCCTAATAAGTCGCTAATTGCCACCATTACTAATATAAAAAAAAATCCATTATATATCCCGTAATTTGCAGGCGCTATAACTTCCACGCAAACCATTCAATATTTGACGCAAACCAATCAATATTTCACGCAAATCAATCAATCAAAATCAATATTGGGAATTTGTTTTGTTTTTTTATGTCTTACACCTCCCTTATAAGTCCTTTAATGTTCTATTCAGTCTATTGGGAATTTGTTTACCAAAAATATGTAGCAAAATACATATCGGCCTAAATTTATGAAGAAATTCGATTTTTAAAATGAGTTTTATTGGATATGTTTTATAGCCTAGAACCCTAGATTGTAAGCTCTAATGAGCAGTGCCCTTTGATTCCTCCTGTATTGAATTGTACTGTCTGCCCTCATGTTGTAAAGCGCTGCGCAAACTGTTTGCATTATATAAATCCTTAATAATAATAATAATAGCATAAAGTAAAAAATATTGTTTTTTTTGTTTGTTTGTTTTGTTTTTTGTTTTTTGAAATTTTTTTGTTTAAAGCAGAAAAATAAAAAAATGCAGTGGTGATCAAATACCACCAAAAGAAAGCTCAATTTGTTAAGGGAAAAAATATGACTTAAATTTTATTTAGATACAGTGTCACGCGACCACGCAATTGTCAGTTAAAGTAACGCAGTGCCCTATTGCATAAAATAGCCTGGGCATGAAGGGGGGTAAATCTTACGGAAGTCAAGTGGTTAAAAAAAATAAATAAAGAGAGAGACTGCCAGTGGCCTTTTAGGTGCCTAGTAGTACGGCATGGTCACCATCAGGAAACCCTCAATGAGAAATGCCATGCAGCCATTGCATGTAGACAGAAAGTGGCTGCAGGAGATTAGCAGCACTGAGAAAGATAAAAGAAAGTTGAAATATATATATATTATATATTATATATTTTTTGTTGTGCTTGATACACAGTGGGGGTTGATTTACTAAAACTGGAGAATGCAAAGTCTGGTGCAGCTCTACATAGAAACCAATCAGCTTCCGTTTTTTTAATGTCAGAACTTAATTGAACAAGCTGAAGTTAGAAGCTGATTGGCTAACATGCAGAGCTGCACCAGATTTTGCACTCTTTTAGTAAATCAATCTCACTGTGTTTCACTAAATATCATTTGGTTAGTATTTTAAAAACTAAGGGATAGGACTAATGCTGACGATACAATTTTCTATCAGTTTCAACAATCTTCCAAATCCAAAAACAACCGGGCGGATGAAGGCAATAATATTTCTGCCAAGAGACGACTTAGAGCTAATCACTCGTAACCCAAACCATCAATGTTTTTAGTAAAGTGATCCTTAATATGGACTAATGTCAGCAGAAAAATCGGTCTGTGGAACTGGAAATTTTTGTTGTATGACATGATGGGAAATGCGTTAGAGAGCTTCCTGTGCCTTTGATGTACCATAGTTTCACATTTTGTTTAAGATCACTGAGTGTGGGTTTTGGGAACATTACACAAGGGGATCTGTCACAAGTGGGGTGATGGCTGTCTGAGGTCCGCACTTCCTGTGGCAATCTGACAACACAAAGCCAATGCTTTGCATTTACCAGCAGCGTTGTCACCCTGCCCACACAAGCTCCTTCTGTTGACTGTTGGGCTATCAAGATTTAAGCTGGCAAAACATGGATCTAAATTTGGACAGTTCAGCAAGGACCGGCCGAATTTCGATCCATGTGGGCCGGGAGGTTGTACAGAAGTCGATCTACCAATCCACTTCTGTACATACACCTGTTGGATTTTCTCCACTTGATCAGCGCTGCAGCCTATAGCCTGCAACGCTGATCAGTGTATTCCGACCACGGGGAAACACTATAGCTCAGCAGTTTTCCGATCCAGACACTAGAGGTAAATATGTATACTTTCTGTTTTATATATATATATATATATATATATATATATATATATATATATATATATACACAACCCCAATTCAAAAAAAGTTGTCAGGCTGTGTAAAATGAATTAGTTGCAATTTTACACAGCATCCCAACATTTTTGGAGTAGGGGTTGTATTATATATATATATATACATACATACATACATACACACACACACACATACACACACACACATATACACACACACACACACACACATATGTATATATGCATATATATATATAAAATTTGAAATATGTCTTAACCCCTTCCTGCCCGCGCTATAGCCGAATGCACCTACAGCACGGGCTTACTCTGACGGGAGGGCATCTATTGACATCCTCCCGTGATTGTGCTGCCCACGCGGCCCCAGGGCAGCGCTTTCTGTGATTGGCAAGTCCTTCAGACACAGCTGATCACATGGTTGAGCTAAAGGGCCAATCAAAGTGGTCCTTAGCCACGTGATCAGCTGTGTTCAATGACAGCTGATCGCTGATGTAAACACACGCTGGTGTTCTTTCCTCACCCTGACAGCTCGAGGAGGTAATAGAAGAGAGACGATGACCTGTTTGTGTTTAAGGGACATCAGCACTGATTATCAGTATCCTGATTACCAATGCAGTCCCAACAGCGCTCATCAGTGCCCATCAGTGCCTCCTTATCAGTGTCATTTATCAGTGCTGACTATCAGTGAACATCAGTACCACCTATCAGGGCCCATCAGTGCCGTCTATTAGTGCTGCCGATCAGTGCCGATTATCAGAGCCCATCAGTGCCACCTATCAGTGCCCATAATTGCCGCCTATCATTGCCACCTATCAGTGCCTCCTCATCAATGCTCACCAGAGCCTCTTCATTAATACCACCTACCAGTGCTCATCAGTGCCCATCAGTGCAGCCTATCAGTGCCCATCAATGCAGCCTCACCAGCGCCCATCAGTGAAGGAGAAAAATTACTTATTTGCTAAATTTTATAACAAACTATGAAAAAAAATGTTTTTCAAGATGTTTGGTCTTTTTTCAATTGTTTAGCAAAAAATAAAAACCCCAGTGGTGATTAAACCACCACCAAAAGAAAGCCCTAAAAGTGAAAAAAATGATAAAAATTCATATGGGTACAGTGTTGTATGACCGCGCAATTGTCATTCAAACTGTGACAACACTGAAAGCTGAAAATTGGCCTGGGCAGGAAGGGGGGTGAAAGTGCCTGGTAGGCAAGTGGTTAAGATATAATTTGATATATTATTAAGATATTTTTTTCCTAAATGTATTAAACATTTTTTAAAACATTGTTATACTGGTTGTATATCCATCCTATCAACAATAGATCAAGTAGCAAATATCTTTTAGCTTTTACCCTCATTTAATTCTAGTTGGGTTTATCACCAGCAGGGGTGGGCTGTACCCACGCACCACACCCACCATGACCTAAAACTTCACTTTTATTAATAACTGTCTAAAAATCCATACTCTGGGCACAAAAACATTCGTTTAAATATATTCGAAAATAGCCACAAGGCCACAAGGGCTGTAAATCCACGGGTGTCCACTTTGTGGACACCCGTTGTTTTTTTAGACCCAGAATATTATCTTGTAAAAAGTAACAGTGACATCATCACTGATCAGCTGGCTGTACATAGTCTGTGCAGAGAGCAGAGTTGTGGGAGGTGCCCAGAAGGCTCCACCCACTACAGACTGCCTGCAGAAAACTACAGGAAGGGGCGGAGACAAGACCAGTCACCCTGCACAAGGAGAAAGAGCCGCAGGGACCGGTCTTTATTATAGGAATCTTCTGCTTAGACGTGCCACACTGGATCACTGCAAAGATCTGGAAGAAATACACAAAGCACACCAAGATTCAAGAAGAAGAAGAATATCCATGACTCTTGTAGTTAGACAATATTTGCTTATCCTTGATTCCAGCTTAGTATAAATGCAGATATAGAATAGAGCTATTTTAGAGGCATGTCCTCTAATTGGTAGGCCTGACTCTCAGGTCACCTAGATCTATGGAAGCGGTAGCAATTTTGTTTAATGAATTCACATTTAAAATGAGATAACTTGCATTAAGCTCATCATTGAATGCATTATTTGGACAGTTGACTATATTCATTTAATACTGAGAGGTTGGAAGATAAAAAGCAAGCTATGGACTAGAAATGCACCCTAAAAAAAAGGGAGGAAATTTAATCCGCTGAGTTAGTTCTAAGACTCAGATAGTCCTGAGCCAGGCTGAGCCTGAGGTGGTACTACAAGGCCTTAAAGCCTTTTCTAGTCCTGGCTGAAGCTCATAAATTCATATAAGTCTAATCCATTGCAGCGGAGTGTCACACCTCTTAGCCGTCGGAGAGAGAGGTTAATTAGGGAGGTTAGAGAAGCAATTCCCATGATTTATAGGCATGCTGGGGACTACTTCATCCATAGTCGCTGCTACTTAGTCAGTCTGCTCCCTGCAGATTCAGACTGCTGTGATGGATCAGCCAGAAGTGCGGCTTCAAAGACGGGGTGAAAGGGGAGCAAAGGAGGGGGTGAGGTTTAAAGGGGCAGCAGAGCAGGCCACAAAATCCACTGGGTTTACCAAATGCTTTACAGAAATGTTCCCCATCCTTTTCATCTGCAGAACATTGACCCTTTCCCAGCCATAGAAGAACAGCGAGGTGCTGGTGATGAATTTCATAGCAAGGACATTACAGCCAGGGCCCAGATTTTGAAATTAGTGATGTTAGGGTAAAGATGGATATTGGGCAGGGTTTTGGATGTTACGATAAAGATGGATATTGGGTAGGGTTTTGGATGTTACGGTAAAGATGGATATTGGGTAGGGTTTTGGATGTTACGGTAAAGATGGATATTGGGTAGGGTGTTGGATGTTACGGTAAAGATGGATATTGGGTAGGGTGCTGAATGTTAGGGTAAAGATAGATAGTGGGTAGAATGTTGGATGTTAGGGTAAAGATGAATATTGGGTAGAATGTTGGATGTTGGGGAAGAGATGAATATTGGGAAGAGTGTTGGCTGTTATGGTAAAGATGAATATTGGGTAGGATGTTGAATGTTCCGGTAAAGATAGATAGTGGGTAGGGTGTTGGATGTTAGGGTAAAGATGAATATTGGGTAGAATGTTGGATGTTGGGGTAGAGATGAATATTGGGAAGAGTGTTGGATGTTGGGGTAGAGATGAATATTGGGAAGAGTGTTGGATGTTATGCTAAACATGGATATTGGGTAGGGTGTTGGATGTTACGGTAAAGATGGATATTGGGTAGGGTATCAGATATTAGGGTAAAGATAAATATTGGAAAAGGATGTTGGATGTTACAGTAAAGAAGGATATTGGGTAGGGCGTTGGATGTTAGGGTAAAGATGGATATTGGGTAGAGAGTTGGATGTTAGAGTAAAGATAGATATTGAGTAGGGTGTTGGAAATTAGGGTAAAGATGAATATTGTGTAGACATACAACGACTTTTAATGAATCACACCTCAGACGTAGCATAAAAAAAACTGAAGAAATGTATAACAGACATTTAAAAACAAAACATGATACAGAAATTTGATAAACGTCAATGTATGTGTATATATATATATATATATATATATATTTATTTATATAATATTCAACTAGGATCAAAAAGGAAACCTTTACATGGGACCTATGTAGTCCATGAAGATGACCACCAGCAATCTAAAGCAACTGTGCTACTAAGCTCGACACGTTTCGCAAGAATAATCTCACTTCTTCAGGAGAGGCACAGGAGAGTATAGCTGGTTGCAAAGTAATTGGCCCACTTCACCCAAGTAATGGGGGGGGGGCTAAGGAATGGATTAAAGTTACATAGTTACATAGTAGGTGAGGTTGAAAAAAGGCACAAGTCCATCAAGTCCAACCTATGTGCGTGATTATATATCAGTATTACATTGTATATCCCTGTATGTTGTGGTCTTTCAGGTGCTTATCTAATAGTTTTTTGAAACTATCGATGCTTCCCACTGAGACCACCGCCTGTGGAAGGGAATTCCACATCCTTGCCACTCTTACAGTAAGGAACCCTATACCTAGTTTAAGGTTAAACCTCTTTTTTTCTCATTTTAATGAGTGCCCACATGTCTTGTTAAATTCCTTTCCGTGGAAAAGTTTTCTCCCTATTGTGGGGTCACCTGTACGGTATTTATAAGTTGAAATCATATCCCTTCTCAAGTGTCTCTTCTCCAGAGCGAATAAGTTCAGAGCTCGCAACCTTTCCTCATAACTAAAATCCTGCAAACCCTTTATTAGCTTTGTTGCCCTTCTTTGTACTCGCTCCATTTCCAGTACATCCTTCCTGAGGACTGGTGTCCAGAACTGGACAGCATATTCCAGGTACATCCGGACCAGAGTCTTGTAGAGCGGGAGAATTACCACTTTATCTCTGGAGTTGATTCCCTTTTTAATGCATGCCAATATTCTGTTTGCTTTATTAGCAGACCTTATTTTGTACAGTAAACGTTTATGGGGAACTGTGTCAAATGCTTTTGCAAAATCCAGATACACCACATATACGAGCCTTCCTTTATCTAGATGGCAACTGAAGGTTCATCATATCCCCTCTCAAGGTTAATAGATTGCTTTGGCAAGAACGAATTCTTAATGAATCCATCCTGATTACTGCTAATGATACCGTTCTCATTACTAAAATCTTGTATATAGCTCCTTATCATCCCTTCCAAGAGCTTGCATACAATTGATGTTAGGCTAACTGAACTGTAATTCCCAGGGATGTATTTTTATGAATTTTTTTGTTGAATATGTAACTAACTATATATGATAACAGCGATTTGCCAAAAGGTCCACTTATTCTTCCACAAGAGCTGTGAAGGAGCGGGGGAATGAGAGAAAGGGAACAAGACTCCCAAACAGGAGACCCACATGATGTCAAAACCAGCAAAGAAGAGAAAATCTCCCTGCACCCTTAGAGAAAGACAGAGAAACATGCAACGGTCTGACAAGGTTTTCCTTTTAATCCTAGTTGAATATTATATATATATAATATATATATATATATATATATTTATATATATAGTATTCATTGATGTTTATCAAATTTCTGTATCATATTTTGTTTTTAAATGTCTTTTTAATAAATTGTTCATATTTTATATATGTTACGTCTGAGGTGTGACTCATTAAAAGTCCCGTGGGCTAAATATTTTTGTTGTATGCATACTAATTGGGACTGAGACACTACCTCCACCCACCCCATACCAGCTCTTCTTTTTTCTGTTGAATATTGTGTAGAGTATTGGATGTTAAGGTAACGGTGGATATTGGATAGGGTATTGGATAATAGGGTAAAGATAAATGTTGGGTATGGTGTTGGATATTAGGGTAACGACGGATATTGGGTAGAGTGTTGGATGTTAGGTTAAAGACGGATATTGGGTAGAGTGTTGGATGTTAGGGTAAAGATAGATATTGGGTAGGGTGTTGGATATTAGGGTAAAGATCGATATTGGGTAGGGTGTTGGATATTAGGGTAAAGATTGATATTGGGTAGAGTGTTGGATGTTATGGTAAAGATGGATATTGGGTAGAGTGTTGGATGTTAAGGTAAAGATGGATATTGGGTAGAGTGTTGGATGTTATGGTAAAGATGGATATTGGGTAGAGTGTTGGATGTTAGGGTAAAGATGGATATTGGCTAGGGAGTTGAATGATAGGGTAAAAATGAATGTTAGGTAGTGTTGGATGCTACGATAAAGATGGATATTGTGAAGGGTGTTGGATTTTAGGGTAAAAATAAATATTGGGTAGGGTGTTGGATATCACATTAAAGATTGATATTGGGTAGAGTGTTGGATGTTAGGGTAAAGATGAATATTGGGTAGGGTGTTGGATGTTAGGGTAAAGCTGAATATTGGGTAGAGTGTTGGATGTTAAGGTAAAGCTCAGACAGTTATAGATGTTAGGTTGTGGGAATAAGGGTGTGGAAATGCATGCAAGGTGCTTTGGGCTTAGATAAGTTGAATGCAGGGGAGTGAAGGTATCAGATGTGTGTTGTTGGATGTGCAGGAGGTACAAGTGGTCATATACGGTGTTGATGTTGACTGATTTTGGATGCTGCCTGGTAGCTTGTGGTTATTGGATGGTGAACAGATGGTTATATACTATGGCGTGGTGGGATTTTTAAAAAGTTTTTGATTAAATATAATGTTGTTTTTGGGTCCTGGAGCAAGTAATAGGTGGTTATCTTGTGCAGCAGTGTTAAACGCTAGGGCAAATAATAGGTGGTTATGTAGGAAGGTGGTGTTGGGTGCCAGAGCAGGTTATAGAAGGTCAGGGAAAGATCTTGTTTTTGGAAGGAAAGGTACAGGGGAGGCCAGGGGCTCAGGCTAATATAATGCTCTGAGGTCTAGAAACCGTAAGTTACATTTAAGATGGCATCATTACACTACCGATGCCGCTTTCCTTACGGTATGTGCCTTGAAGGCCTGGCTTCATCCTCAGCTGTCATTATTGGGGATGAGGTTTGGATTCTAGGCAACCATGGTTTTGCAGTCCTCCAGGTTTGAATTTGTATGTGCTAGTGACTATACTGTATGTGCAATTTCAGTGCACTGCATGGCCTTTAAATCACAGTCAGTATACTTACAAGGGCCAATAATGGAGGTCATTTGATAAGCCAGCCACTTACCAGGAATAAAAAAAAAGATGTACTTACAACAGCCAAATTGACAGTTTATATTTGGACTGTTAGAGAGAGGATAGGGAGGGTATTGCTGTGCGGGTACATGGTGTGCAACAAAAGCACCACACATGCACCCTCTCATCGTCATGATTTAAATAAGAGCTAAGCAATCATCCACAAAAAACATTGACAAACGGGCTCCAAATGAGAGGCAGAGGTGCTGCACATGGAGATAGTAGGCGTGAGCAGGTGCTGCAGGACAAAATGGCGGAAGGGCCATATGGAAAGTGGATGAACAATCCAGCCATAGCAAATACAGGAAGTATTTCTGCATTTGGGACTAAACTGAAATCTACAGTTAAGGCTGATATTCATTTTTAAGCCCCATCCACATGACATCAGACCTTTTGGATAAAAAAAGCAATGGCAATAAAAGAAAAAAATGGAGCTCTTTTTAAAATATTTGTCAACGTAAAATATAATATAATATGATATAATATATTATGAGAAGCATTTGCAGTTGTTGCATTTTCTATGGGGAATTGCAACATTTCACTCTCAGTAGGGGTCTTTGTCAATTATGCCTAAATTGTGCTCCACCGTGCAGCCAGAACGTCTTATTGAATTTACCTTGTCCGGCACAGCAGAGACGCACAGCTCCGGTGCATTGGCTGCAGAGGTAAGCCTTGACCTGGGACTAACGAGGCAAAGTGTTGATTACAGGAGTTCATTTTAATTTGACCGTGCTAATACCGATTTGGGGACGAGCTTCCGAGGTTCTGTAAAAATGACAGCCTTGTCATCCCGTGATTATGACCACCTGTCCCCCCCCCCCGAGCATGGGCCAGATTTATAGGGTGCTGCATTTTAATAAAAAACACACACCTCCCCACTTGCTGCATTAGGAGATTTCAAGCAAAACTCGGGCTGGCTGAGCCGTAAATTTCCCTCTCAAGTAATAACTCAGGACTAAGGCTTTCTGGTCTTTGCCTTTTCTGTGCATGGCCCATGTCCAAATAAGGCTTGGTACCCAACAGCCTCCGCAGGAGGAATGGGGCAGTCGCGATTAACCCTTATGGTGACACATTCCACAAGCTGCTAGTTGCCAATAGACTTAGTAAAAAGCAGACTTTTTCAATCTTTTTGGTAGTGGTAGAGGGGGGCTGGACAGGGATTTTCACAGGTAATCAAAATGCGGACAAAGTCATTACTTGAGCCTAGTTGGGCTGTACTCGGCAGCTCACGATAAAAACGGGGTCTCCCAAGAAAGGACATTCACCCTCATTCATCCAGGGGACATTTTTTCCAAGGAGCCCCCATGAATTGGGTATCGCAAGGGGTACCCAAGGCAAGACCGTAAAATGATTTTTAAAGGTTCCTTTGGGACAAAAAAAGTTGAGAAATTGAAAGTCAAAGAGAGCACCAAATGAAAAATCCTTAGGAGTCCAAAGTCTTTGTTGCTGAAATGGTTACAACAAGCTGGGCAAAAGACATCCAATGCATTTCAGGGGCGACACAATCCCCCTCCATCAGGGCTGGAAGAAACATTGAAACCACTCATCATTTTTATGTGTTTTACTTTAAACCAAGGGTGTCAAACTCAACTTCATTGTGGGCCACACCAGCATTATGGTTGCCCTCAAAGGACCGGTTGTATCTGTACAATTAGATGTCCAGAGCATCCCACTCCCCCTACATCAGATGTCAAGAGCCACCCCAGTGGCATCACCTGGTACGGTAAGACAATGGTGTCACCCCCTCCATGTGGTGACACTATGTTTTACCGCACCACCGCATCGGCGCAGATCTCCTCCCCTAGCCTAGCCTGATGATGCCGTTGGTGCTGGTACGCCAATCCGTGCACTGTCACAAGTTGGATGGTGTCACCCCTCTGGCGGGTGTTACCCGGGTGCAGGCCACACCCCCATAGCTACGCCACTGAGCAACCCCCCGCCTATCAGAGTGCACTCCCCTTAACTTGTGTTACTGCTGGGAAGAAGCTGGGGGCAAAGCTGGGAAGCAGAAATTGTAGGGTCTGGAGGAGGGCCAGAGGAGCAGGATCTGGTGGTTGAGATCTGTCTTCCTCTTTGCTGCCAACTGCTGAGACAAGGTGGGGACGGAGACGAGGGTGTCCTACAGCTGCAGGAGAAGTGTATGGGCCACATGAAATGGCCTGGCAGGCCGGATTCAGCCTGTGGGCCTTGTGTTTGGCACATGTGCTTTAAACATTTCCTCCAGCCCTGGTAAAGGATTGTGTGGCCACCGTAACATCTTGGGTGACTTTTACCCTGCATGTTGTAACCAGCTGAACTGTAAAAGCTTTGGACTCCTAATAATCTTTTATTTGGCTCTCTCTTTGACCTATTACACTTGGATAGCTCAACTTTTTTGTCCCAAAGGAACCCTTGAAATAATTTGAAGGTCTTAGGTAACCCTTGCTATACTTAGATCATTTGGGCTCAGTGGAAAAAATGTTGCTTATATTCGTGGTCAGTGGGAAGAATGCTCCCCTTACAATGGTGGTCAACGCCCCCCTTACAGACAGCTGTAAAGATCATTGGTTTCATACAGCTGGCTCTGCCAAGTTGGGCTTGTCCTGGAACTGTGCAGACACCATTAAGGTTAATTAGCCACAAATCAAGAAACAGCTAAAAAACCTCTGGAAGAACCATAAGGTTATACGAAACCCTTGTTGAGAATGGCTGGTGCGTTTTGGATTCTGGAATGTGACCGGATGTGTTTACAGCTTATTTTGGAGCTGCAGGGTACCAGTCACAGCACTGGAGGGACCTTGCTGGAGTGAGGAGGAGTAAGGGAGAGCATTTCTCAGGGTGGGTTTCCTGATAATGACAAGGGAGGACAATGTTTACATAACGTGTTGTTGGTATAGAACAATTGGGAGACAGGAATGGGATATTGTCAACCTATAGAACCTGACATCCGTTTGTTGAGCCTCCTTCCCGAGCAAAGACCAGGAAGTGACATGTATGACCTCACTTCCTGGACCGGCGCTGCCATTCTACAGGAGCTGTGCTCGGGGGAACCAGCGGATGGAACACCTACTTGTGTTCCATTAGCTGTAGCGGAGTACTGAGTAGTGATGGACGAACTTCCGACGGGACGTTTCGCGAACGCGAAACGCGAACGGGCACAAACGTTCGCGAAAACGACCGTTCGCCGCGGGCTCCATTGACTTCAATGGGAGGCGAATTTCGCAAACCTTTAGGTCGAATTTGCGGCCACGGGGTAATTATTAGGGGGTAGCACGTAGTCCCACCACCTGGACAATAGCATAATACATGTATGAGGTGAATTTGGGATCGATAACTACAAGCATTTTTTTTTTATTTGGGAAATTGTTCTGACAATTCAGGACTATGGAGCTAATGAAGGCAATGGAGGAGAGGGAAGGTCAGGGACCAGGGTAGGCAAACAAGAGGGTGCAGGAGATACAGAGCACTGACAGCAGCACCGTAATACAGAGCACTGACATCAGCACCGTGACATACAGCGCTGACAGCAGCTCCGTGACATACAGCGCTGACAGCAGCTCCGTGACATACAGCGCTGACAGCAGCTCCGTGACATACAGCGCTGACAGCAGCTCCGTGACATACAGCGCTGACAGCAGCTCCGTGACATACAGCGCTGACAGCAGCACCGTGACATACAGCGCTGACAGCAGCTCCGTGACATACAGCGCTGACAGCAGCTCCGTGACATACAGCGCTGACAGCAGCTCCGTGACATACAGCGCTGACAGCAGCACCGTGACATACAGCGCTGACAGCAGCTCCGTGACATACAGCGCTGACAGCAGCTCCGTGACATACAGCGCTGACAGCAGCTCCGTGACATACAGCGCTGACAGCAGCTCCGTGACATACAGCGCTGACAGCAGCTCCGTGACATACAGCGCTGACAGCAGCACCGTGACATACAGCGCTGACAGCAGCTCCGTGACATACAGCGCTGACAGCAGCTCCGTGACATACAGCGCTGACAGCAGCTCCGTGACATACAGCGCTGACAGCAGCTCCGTGACATACAGCGCTGACAGCAGCTCCGTGACATACAGCGCTGACAGCAGCTCCGTGACATACAGCGCTGACAGCAGCTCCGTGACATACAGCGCTGACAGCAGCTCCGTGACATACAGCGCTGACAGCAGCTCCGTGACATACAGCGCTGACAGCAGCTCCGTGACATACAGCGCTGACAGCAGCTCCGTGACATACAGCGCTGACAGCAGCTCCGTGACATACAGCGCTGACAGCAGCACCGTAAGCAGCCCCAGGAGGAAGTCAGCACAGCACAGGGATGGTGTGATCCCCTCATAATAAGAACCCCCAGGAGGAAGTCAGCACAGCACAGGGATGGTGGGAGCCCCTCATAATAAGAACACCCAGGAGGAAGTCAGCACAGCACAGGGATGGTGGGAACCCCTCATAATAAGCAGCCCCAGTAGAAATATGACACCGCTCAACCTCTTCAAAGAGGAGGGTAGGGGCATATAGTACGGTGTGCTTTTTTGGGTCAGGGAAGTGAGCCAAATGAATTAAGAAGGTCTGTGTGCTTGATTCCAAAAATTGTTTATAGACATATACATGGTCTACTGATCACATGTGTTGAATTCCTCCGAGATCCATGCCTCATTCATTTTTAGAAATGTGAGGTAGTTAACACTGTGGTGAGCTAGGCGAGTACGCTTATCGGTCACAATCCCCCCTGCTGCGCTGAACGTCCTTTCGGACAGGACACTGGATGAGGGGCAAGCCAACAGTTCGATTGCAAATTGGGCAAGCTCTGGCCAGAGGTCAAGCCTGCCCACCCAGTAGTCTAGGGGTTCATCACTCCTCAGAGCGTCCACATCGGCCGTTAACCCAATGTAGTCGGACACCTGACGGTCTAGGCGTTCCCTGATGCTGGATCCGGATGACACCTGTCGATGGGTCGGCTGAAAGAATGACCTCATATCCGAAGTCACCAACACATCTTCAAACCGGCCTCTTCTTGCAGGCGCTGTTGGATTGGTACCCGCAAATCCTTCTCTGGGAGTGGGAATTGCTCCTCTGCCAGCGCACGCAAAAGCAGAATGCAGCATTTCTCGAAGCAAGGCCTGGAAGTGCTGCATTCTGACAGCCCTCTGCGACGGCGGTAACATTTCCGCCATTTTGTGTTTGTACCGGGGGTCTAAGTACGTTGCCACCCAGTACTGGTCCTTGACCCTCATGCTTTTTATACGGGGGTCCCTATTAAAACACTGGAGCATGAAGGCCCCCATTTGCACTAAAGTGGAAGCGGTGTGGTGGCCTGGCTCCTGCTCATCATCCAGGATAATGTCGTCCTCTTCATTCTCCTCTCCCCATCCTCGCACAACAGGGATCCCAGAAAGGTTTAAAGCATGCTCTTCTTGCTCCTGCTCATCCGCCCCGGCACCATCCTCCTCTGACTCCTCATCAGACTCCTGTTGTTGACTTGTCTCAGATAGAGTAGCCCCCCCTGGGAATTCATCCAGCATTGCGACTTCCTCATCTTCCCGCTCCTGCTCCTCCACAGCCTGATCAATGACACGACGCAATGCACGCTCCAGAAAGAAGGCATAAGGTACCATGTCACTGATGGCGCCATGGCTGCGACTGACCAGTTTGGTGATCTCCTCAAATGGCCGCAGAAGTCTGCATGTGTCGCGCATGAGCAGCCACTGGCGCGGTGAAAAAAAACCCAGCTCCCCAGAACCGTTTCTTTCGCAGAGTTCATACAGGTAGACGTTAACTGCACGTTTCTGCTGGAGCAGCCTATCAAGCATATAGAAGGTTGAGTTCCATCGCGTCGGGCAATCGCAAATAAGACGTCTGACCGGCAGATGGTGTCGCCGCTGAATGTCAGCAAGGCGAGCCATGGCCGTGTAAGATCTTCTGAAATGGGCCGAGATTTTCCTTGCCTGCCGCAAGATGTCCTGGACCCCAGGGTATTTGACAAGGAATCGCTGCACGACCAAGTTTAAGACGTGTGCCATGCACGGCACGTGCGTGATTTTGCCCTGTTTCAATGCGCTAAGCAGATTGGCACCGTTGTCACACACCACTTTACCAACTGTCAAATTGAGCGGTGTTAGCCACTCATCTGCCTGTGAACGCAAAGCTGAAAGGAGTGCCGGGCCAGTGTGGCTCTTTGCTTCCAGGCACAACAGACGCAGCACGGCATGGCAACGTCTCACCTGGCATGTGGAATAGGTTCTGGGGAGCTTGGGCGGTGCAGTGGAAGAGACGCTAGCAGCGGAAAAGGAGGAGGCAGCTGAGGAGGAGAGGGAGGAGGATGGAGTAGGAGGAGGAGAAGAAGAGTCAGGCCTGCATGCAATCCGTGGCGGTAAAACCAAATCTACACGGGTGCCACGGGTTACATGCTTGACGGCCGTCAGAAGGTTCACCCAGTGGGCAGTAAAACTGATATACCTTCCCTGCCCGTGTTTGCTAGACCACGTGTCTGTGGTCAGATGTATCTTGGCACCGACACTGTGTGCCAGAGATACATTCACTTGCCGCTGAACATGGCCATATAGCTCTGGGATGCCCTTCTCTGAGAAATACTTCCTTCCTGGGACCTTCCATTGTGGTGTTCCAATGGCCACAAATTTGCGAAAGGCCTCCGAGTCCACCAGTTTATATGGCAGTAGTTGGCGGGCTATGAGTTCTGACAAGCCAGCCGCCAACCGTTGGGCAAGAGGGTTATCCGGCGTCATCATTTTTTTACGCTCAAACATTAGGCCCACGGAAGCCTGCCTTTTTGCAGAAAAATGTGAGCTTGGCGTGATGGAAGGTGGAGTGGAGGACAATTGTGAGGAGAGAGGAGAAGGAGAAGTAGAAGACGAGGCTGGACGGTGAGAGCCTGCAGTGTGGCTTTGTGTGTTCCGTTGCTCCCACTGGGCTCGGTGATGGCTGCTCATGTGCCTTCTTAAGGCGGTCGTCCCTAGGTGAGTATTGGGCTTACCGCGACTAACGCGTTGACTGCAAAGATTGCAGATGGCAACGCTATTGTCAGCAGCGGACACGTTAAAAAAAGCCCACACTGCGGAGCCATGTGCCGGTGTCCTGGGAGCGCCAGATGTGACCGTACATGGTCGATGACTCGCTCCTGATACATTTGCAGTCTGCTTTGTCCCTGCTGTGCAATGTAAGTCATTGCTGCTTCTCCTCCCTATCTGCTGGTCCATATCTCCCTCTGAACTCCCCTCCTCTTCCTCTCTTGTGGGCACCCACGTGACATCACTAGACACGTCATCATCAACGTCACCTTCCCCACCGCTATAAGTAGAGTAGGCAGCAACACCGGGGACCAACCTCCTCCTTGGGCTGATCTGGGTACTGGCGTCAGACTGCTGAGTAGCGCTTGTTGCTACCTCCTCTTCCTGATCCAATACCAAGAGTGGCTGCGCATCAGAAATGTCCTCTTGATATGGATCGGAAAATAATTCCAGTGACTCAAGCGGAAGGTATGTGGTGGTGGTGGTGGTGGTCGTGTTGTTGGTGGTAGTGTCTTTGGGGGTGCACATAGCAGAGAGTGAAGAAGAGGGTGCAGATCGAGAGGATGAGGAGGGTGCAGAAGAGTAAGGCTGAGCGAGCCACTCAACCAAGTCTGGTGCATCCTTTAAAGTAATTGAACGCACCTTCTGCAACTTCCCACTTTGGCTCAAGCCTGTTGCTCCTGCCCTACCCCTACCACCCCTGCGGAAGGGCCTGCCTCTTCCTCTGCCTGTCATTTTTTAAATGACCCTGTGACAAAACTCTTAGTCCCTATACCGATGAAGGACTGCTGCAGTATAGGGCAGCGGTCAGCAGTGGTGCACGTCAACCCTATCTATTGTGGACCGATAGCGGTCCTTACAGAACAGCAGACTGTACCGCACTCAAGCCTATGTACCGTAGCACCCTATACCAAGTTACCAGTCCTTATAAGAACTTTTGTGGAACAAGCAGGTTGTGTGTTAGTGATTAGCAGACTGTACGTCAGTCCCTATACCGCTGAAGGACTGCTGCAGTATAGGTGAGCGGTCAGCAGTGGTGCACGTCAACCCTATCTATTGTGGACCTATAGCGGTCCTTACAGAACAGCAGACTGTACCGCACTCAAGCCTATGTACCGTAGCACCCTATACCAAGTTACCAGTCCTTATAAGAACTTTTGTGGAACAAGCAGGTTGTGTGTTAGTGATTAGCAGACTGTACGTCAGTCCCTATACCGCTGAAGGACTGCTGCAGTATAGGTGAGCGGTCAGCAGTGGTGCACGTCAACCCTATCTATTGTGGACCTATAGCGGTCCTTACAGAACAGCAGACTGTACCGCACTCAAGCCTATGTACCGTAGCACCCTATACCAAGTTACCAGTCCTTATAAGAACTTTTGTGGACCAAGCAGGTTGTGTATTAGTGTTTAGCAGACTGTACGTCAGTCCCTATACCGCTGAAGGACTGCTGCAGTATAGGGCAGCGGTCAGCAGTGGTGCACGTCAACCCTATCTATTGTGGACCGATAGCGGTCCTTACAGAACAGCAGACTGTACCGCACTCAAGCCTATGTACCGTAGCACCCTATACCAAGTTACCAGTCCTTATAAGAACTTTTGTGGAACAAGCAGGTTGTGTGTTAGTGATTAGCAGACTGTACGTCAGTCCCTATACCAATGAAGGACTGCTGCAGTATAGGGCAGCGGTCAGCAGTAGTGCACGGCAACCCTATGTATTGTGGACCGATAGCGGTCCTTACAGAACAGCAGACTGTAACGCACTCAGGCCTATGTACCGTAGCACCCTATACCAAGTTACCAGTCCTTATAAGAACTTTTGTGGACCAAGCAGGTTGTGTGTTAGTGATTAGCAGACTGTACGTCAGTCCCTATACCAATGAAGGACTGCTGCAGTATAGGGCAGCGGTCAGCAGTAGTGCACGGCAACCCTATGTATTGTGGACCGATAGCGGTCCTTACAGAACAGCAGACTGTAACGCACTCAGGCCTATGTACCGTAGCACCCTATACCAAGTTACCAGTCCTTATAAGAACTTTTGTGGACCAAGCAGGTTGTGTGTTAGTGATTAGCAGACTGTACGTCAGTCCCTATACCAATGAAGGACTGCTGCAGTATAGGGCAGCGGTCAGCAGTAGTGCACGGCAACCCTATGTATTGTGGACCGATAGCGGTCCTTACAGAACAGCAGACTGTAACGCACTCAGGCCTATGTACCGTAGCACCCTATACCAAGTTACCAGTCCTTATAAGAACTTTTGTGGACCAAGCAGGTTGTGTGTTAGTGATTAGCAGACTGTACGTCAGTCCCTATACCAATGAAGGACTGCTGCAGTATAGGGCAGCGGTCAGCAGTAGTGCACGGCAACCCTATGTATTGTGGACCGATAGCGGTCCTTACAGAACAGCAGACTGTACTGCACTCAGGCCTATGTACCGTAGCACCCTATACCAAGTTACCAGTCCTTATAAAAACTTTTGTGGACCAAGCAGGTTGTGTGTTAGTGTTTAGCAGACTGTGCGTCAGTCCCTATACCGCTGAAGGACTGCTGCAGTATAGGGCAGCGGTCAGCAGTAGTGCACGGCAACCCTATGTATTGTGGACCGATAGCGGTCCTTACAGAACAGCAGACTGTACTGCACTCAGGCCTATGTACCGTAGCACCCTATACCAAGTTACCAGTCCTTATAAAAACTTTTGTGGACCAAGCAGGTTGTGTGTTAGTGTTTAGCAGACTGTGCGTCAGTCCCTATACCGCTGAAGGACTGCTGCAGTATAGGGCAGCGGTCAGCAGTAGTGCACGGCAACCCTATGTATTGTGGACCGATAGCGGTCCTTACAGAACAGCAGACTGTAACGCACTCAGGCCTATGTACCGTAGCACCCTATACCAAGTTACCAGTCCTTATAAGAACTTTTGTGGACCAAGCAGGTTGTGTGTTAGTGATTAGCAGACTGTACGTCAGTCCCTATACCAATGAAGGACTGCTGCAGTATAGGGCAGCGGTCAGCAGTAGTGCACGGCAACCCTATGTATTGTGGACCGATAGCGGTCCTTACAGAACAGCAGACTGTAACGCACTCAGGCCTATGTACCGTAGCACCCTATACCAAGTTACCAGTCCTTATAAGAACTTTTGTGGACCAAGCAGGTTGTGTGTTAGTGATTAGCAGACTGTACGTCAGTCCCTATACCAATGAAGGACTGCTGCAGTATAGGGCAGCGGTCAGCAGTAGTGCACGGCAACCCTATGTATTGTGGACCGATAGCGGTCCTTACAGAACAGCAGACTGTAACGCACTCAGGCCTATGTACCGTAGCACCCTATACCAAGTTACCAGTCCTTATAAGAACTTTTGTGGACCAAGCAGGTTGTGTGTTAGTGATTAGCAGACTGTACGTCAGTCCCTATACCAATGAAGGACTGCTGCAGTATAGGGCAGCGGTCAGCAGTAGTGCACGGCAACCCTATGTATTGTGGACCGATAGCGGTCCTTACAGAACAGCAGACTGTAACGCACTCAGGCCTATGTACCGTAGCACCCTATACCAAGTTACCAGTCCTTATAAGAACTTTTGTGGACCAAGCAGGTTGTGTGTTAGTGATTAGCAGACTGTACGTCAGTCCCTATACCAATGAAGGACTGCTGCAGTATAGGGCAGCGGTCAGCAGTAGTGCACGGCAACCCTATGTATTGTGGACCGATAGCGGTCCTTACAGAACAGCAGACTGTAACGCACTCAGGCCTATGTACCGTAGCACCCTATACCAAGTTACCAGTCCTTATAAGAACTTTTGTGGACCAAGCAGGTTGTGTGTTAGTGATTAGCAGACTGTACGTCAGTCCCTATACCAATGAAGGACTGCTGCAGTATAGGGCAGCGGTCAGCAGTAGTGCACGGCAACCCTATGTATTGTGGACCGATAGCGGTCCTTACAGAACAGCAGACTGTACTGCACTCAGGCCTATGTACCGTAGCACCCTATACCAAGTTACCAGTCCTTATAAAAACTTTTGTGGACCAAGCAGGTTGTGTGTTAGTGTTTAGCAGACTGTGCGTCAGTCCCTATACCGCTGAAGGACTGCTGCAGTATAGGGCAGCGGTCAGCAGTAGTGCACGGCAACCCTATGTATTGTGGACCGATAGCGGTCCTTACAGAACAGCAGACTGTAACGCACTCAGGCCTATGTACCGTAGCACCCTATACCAAGTTACCAGTCCTTATAAGAACTTTTGTGGACCAAGCAGGTTGTGTGTTAGTGATTAGCAGACTGTACGTCAGTCCCTATACCAATGAAGGACTGCTGCAGTATAGGGCAGCGGTCAGCAGTAGTGCACGGCAACCCTATGTATTGTGGACCGATAGCGGTCCTTACAGAACAGCAGACTGTACTGCACTCAGGCCTATGTACCGTAGCACCCTATACCAAGTTACCAGTCCTTATAAGAACTTTTGTGGACCAAGCAGGTTGTGTGTTAGTGATTAGCAGACTGTACGTCAGTCCCTATACCAATGAAGGACTGCTGCAGTATAGGGCAGCGGTCAGCAGTAGTGCACGGCAACCCTATGTATTGTGGACCGATAGCGGTCCTTACAGAACAGCAGACTGTACTGCACTCAGGCCTATGTACCGTAGCACCCTATACCAAGTTACCAGTCCTTATAAGAACTTTTGTGGACCAAGCAGGTTGTGTATTAGTGTTTAGCAGACTGTGCGTCAGTCCCTATACCGCTGAAGGACTGCTGCAGTATAGGGCAGCGGTCAGCAGTAGTGCACGGCAACCCTATGTATTGTGGACCGATAGCGGTCCTTACAGAACAGCAGACTGTACCGCACCCAAGCCTATGTACCGTAGCACCCTAGACAGACCAAGTTACCAGTCCTGATAAAGAGCTTTGTGGAACAAGTGAGTTGTGAATGATTAGCAGACTGCAGCAGAAGGGCAGCAGTCAAGTATAATATTCTTTCTATATTTGGAAGAAAGAATATTATACGTGTACAAGCCTATTACCGTACCACTGATACCAGTCCTGAAAAGAACCTTTGTGGAACTAATAGTAACAGCAAGTCTTTAAAATTATCCTCACTGCCTGACACACTGCTTCCTGCCTGTCCCTATACAAATTGGCAAAAAAGAGTAGGCTGGAACGATTAGCTGGAACAGCTCTTTTGTGGACCTGATAGTAACAGCTAATGATGATGATGATGATGATGATGAAGAAAGACTAATCTGGCTGAGCTGTCCCTAAAATAGCAGCATACAGCGCTCTGTCCCTTTATCTAAACTGACAAAAGAAACTCAGGCTGCTGACCTAACACCTATACCAGTCCTGAAAAGAACTTTTGTGTACCAAATAGCTAGCGTTTTCTCTGTCCCTACTCCACACAGGATCCTTTCCCTACAGTGACAGAAGAAAGAATGTAAAATGGCCACCGGATCGGGTGTATTTATAGGTTAGGGGGAATGTCCAAGTGTCCATGAGCTGTCATGTCTCAATTGGTTGTCCTGTAACACATGATAAACGTGTCACGAAAGGTTAAAGTTCTTGTATACATTAAACACGTAAGTCCGCCGGGGCGAACGACGGAAAAAGGCGTTCGAACCCGCGGACGGCGAAAGTCGGAAATTCGCCGCGAAACGACCGCCGGGCGAACCGTTCGGCCATCACTAGTACTGAGGAGACATCCAGGGTCTAATAGACCCTGAATGTCTAATAAAGAGTACAAAACCTGGTGAGTTATGTGGACAAAGCCAGATTATCATTGCTTATAGCACCAACATTCCATAATGTTGAGAAGTAAGAACAAAGGTAGAAGTTGCAGCACTTTTCAGGTGCATGGAGAGATAGCTACACAAAAGAATACTTAAAAATAACAATATTTATTTAATCACTCTCCCCTTCCCTTCGTTAGCAGACGGAGGCACTTGGGGAAGGGGGGAGGAGTCCAGTGATGTCAATGTCCGTGACGTCACCGGATCTCCAACGGAACTCCCTGAAGACCCGGAAGCCGGCGGAGAAGGTAAGTAACGATCAAAAGAATTTTGATTGATCAAAAAAAATGAAGGATTAATCGAGGAATTAATCTTTAATTTTCCCAGCCCTATTTTAAACCTATCCTTATGATTAAATAAATATTGTTATTTTTAGGTATTCTTTGTTGAATTATCTGTTTATGCAGCTGAAAAGTCCCTCATCTTCTACCTTTGTTCTTAGTCCTCTATTAAGCCCTTGTACACACGGTCGGACATTCCGACGGAAAATGCCCGATCGGACCGTGTTGTCGGATAATCCAACCATGTGTGGGCTCCATCGGACTGTTTCCGTCGGAATATCCGACCGACAAAGTTTTAGAGCTGGGCTATAAAATTTTCCGACGACATGATCCGATCGTTGTTTGTAGAGAATTCCGATCGGACAAAGTGCCACGCATGCTCAGATCAAATTCCTAGACCAAAGCATATTGGCTACTAGCCTGAATGTAGTCCCGTCGTAACTAAATAACGTCATCACGTTCCGAACGGTTGGATTTTCCGACAACTTTGTCCGACCGTGTGTATGAAACACCAGTTTCGGACAAAATCCGTCGGGCAAAATCAGACGGATTTTGTTGTCGGAATGTCCGACCGCGTGTACAAGTGCTAAGAGTACCTGTTACCTATATGCTATCACATAGGGAGCTATTGGTCCCCTGTGTGATAGCAATACAAATTACAAAAAAAAAAAAAGAATAAAAATATTAAAATATAGAATATAAAAAAACATAAAAAACATAAACATAAAAAAAAAAAATTTAAATGCTCTACACACATACAAAAATGCATGGCCATAAGGCAGAAATAGCCTGTAAAGCAGCCTTTCTCCTAAAAGCTTTTTGGGAATTTAAACTGCCAGACTCAACACTGAAATCCAGATTCATCTCGGGACATCTGAATTGATGAAGTTCAGTCCACATTTACCTTCCTCCAAATCTCAAGGTCTACTCTAACGTTTTAGTGGTGAATTTTGTCTGTTCATTGGGACTGGTGGCAGAGCCTGCCCTCGCCTCTTCCTCTGTTTGGGGGTCTATAAGGGATGCGAGATAGAAAACAGACCAGCCATTCTTATTTTACATTTGAAATTGAGAGAAATAAATACGAGTTGATCTGGAAAATGTAGAAAGTTGTAAATCTAGCGCTCAGCCTCTCGATGACACCGCTGAGGGAAGAGGATGCTTGTGTTGGAAGCGTCGGGAGTTTTGTGTTGTTTAACCACATCTCTGCCAACAGTCTTTTGGACACACCAGGCAGCCAAATTCCTGCAGCTGTTGGGCAAAGTTTCTCTTCGAAAACCGCGTGCGGGAAGAGGACCTTCTCCAGGAGCTGGTTTAAGCAGCTGATCTGCAGCAGATCCTCGCTACTTTTCATTATATAAATTACTGGTGCAAAAAATTGGTGCAAAAAATTGGTGCAAAAAATTGGTGCAACACAGTGGTGTAGTGGTTAGCACTCTCACCTAGCAGTAAGAAGCGTCGCTGGTTCAAATCACAACCATGACAACTACCTGCCTGGAGTTTGCATGTTCTCCTTGTGCCTACGTGGGTTTACTCCAGTTTCCTCCCACAATCCAAAGACATGCAGGTAGGTTAATTGGCTTCTGTCCAAAATTGTCCCTAGTATATGAATGAGGACCTTGGATTGTGGGCTCCTTGAGTGTGCAATGTACAGGGACAGGGACAAATGTAGATACTCACTCAGGTTGAACTGGATGGACTGGTGTCTTTATTCAACCTTACTAACTATGGAGAATGCTTTCAGAAATAAAAATATTAATAGCTTGTTTTAATCAATTAGCCATTTGCCTACAGGGCACTTTTACCCCCTTCCCAGGCCAATTTTCAGCTTTCAGCGATGTCCCTCTTTGAATTGCAACGCTGCACCCATATGAAATTTTTATCATTTTATTTTTACACAAATAGAGCTTTCTTTTGCTGGTACTTAACTGCTTGCCGACCAGCCGCCGCGGTTGTACTGCGGAAACATGGCTCGGCTGCGCGAATCGGCCTTATGTTACGTCGTTCCCTCTGGTGGCCACTAGGGGCGTGCGCTCGCCTCCTGAGCTGATCGCTCGTAGCACGGCGAGAACCGGGATCTCTGTGTGCTGAAGTGGTTAATCACCACTGGGTGTTTATTTTTTGCTAAACAAACTAAAAAAAGAATGTTGGAAATTTTTTTTTTTTTAAAGATTGTTATAAAATTTTGCAAACAGATTATTTTTTCCCTTCACTGATGTGCGCTGATGAGGCTGCACTGATGGGCACTGATAGGCTGCACTAGTGGGCACTGATGAGGCAGCACTGATGAGGTGGCACTGGTGGGCACTGATAAGGCTGCACTGATAAGGCTGCACTGATAGGTGGCACTGATAGGCAGCACTGATAGGGCGCTGATAGGTGACGCTGATGAGCACTGATAGATGGCACTGATAGGCTCTGGTAGGCAGCACTAATGGGCACTAAAAGGCAGCACTGATAGGTGACACTAAGGAGGCACTGATGGGCACTGATTGGCAGCACTGATGCTGGACCAGTATCAACTTTCCTTGATGAGTTCTCTGCCTGGCTACCCTACTTTCTGTCATCAGAAATTCCCACAATCCTTCTTGGTGATTTCAACATCCCTGCTAATACAAACACTCCTGCGACTTCTAAACTTCTTAGTCTAACCTCTTCATTTGACCTGAAGCAATGGGTACAGGCTTCTACTCATTCTGATGGCAACACCCTTGACCTTATATTCTCCTACCTTTGCACTCCATGCAACTTCTCAAATAATCCTTCTCCTCTTTCTGACCATCACCTAATTAGTTTCTCTCTCTCCCTGTCTTCCAACACCCTTCCCTCCAATCGTCTAACAATCACCCGTAGAAACTTTCGCAACTTCAACTCTTCTCTCCTTTATTCTGCTGCTGGCCACCTCTATGACAAAATCTCTCCCCTGTCCTGTCCCAACCAAGCCACTTCCACCTACAATAAAACCCTGTCCTCCATCCTGGACAAACTTGCTCCAATCACTACACGCAGAATCAGACCTCGACCACTACAACCCTGGCAAACAGATGACACTAGAATTCTCAAAAAACGCAGTCGTGCTCTTGAGCGTCTGTGGCACAAGACCAAGTCTCTCAAAGACTTCAACCAATACAAATCTGCCCTCCAAAAATACTACTCTTCCCTTCACACTGCCAAGCAGACCTACTTTACAACTCTTATTAACACCTTCTCATCCAGTCCCCGTAAACTTTTCTCTACATTCAACTCTCTACTCCGTCCTCCACCGCCTCCACCCACTGACTCACTCACAGCCCAGGAGATTGCTAATCGCTTCAAAAACAAGATTGATACAATCCGTGATGAAATCTCCACTCTACAGGTATCTCCCCCAGTTAAGACCCCACAGGCACTCTCAACACTCCCCTTATTCAAAACTGCCACTACAGACGAAGTTGCTAAACTCCTTTCTAACGCCCACCTAACCACCTGCCCCCTGGATCCTATTCCCTCTCAAACACTACAGTCACCATCTGACTCTATACTACACTCTCTAACCCACATCTTCAATCTCTCCCTCACCTCTGGCATTTTCCCCAATGCTCTAAAACATGCACTGGTCACCCCCATACTTAAAAAGCCATCCTTGGACCCTACCAATCCCAACAACCTACGCCCTATCTCCTTGCTCCCTTTTTCCTCTAAACTCCTCGAGCGCCTGGTTTACAACCAACTGAGTGACTACCTCATCAAAAACAACCTTCTTGATCCCCTTCAATCTGGATTTCGCCCTCAACACTCAACAGAAACTGCTCTTTTAAAACTCACAAATGACCTACTAACTGCTAAAACCAACGGACACTACTCTGTACTCCTACTTCTGGACCTTTCAGCTGCCTTTGACACGGTTGACCACCCTCTCCTCCTCAAAAAACTTTACTCCCTTGGTCTCCGTGACTGTGCTCTTCAGTGGCTCTCATCCTATCTATCCCAACGCACCTTCAGTGTCACTTACAATTCTACTTCCTCCACTCCTCTTCCCCTCTCTGTCGGGGTCCCCCAAGGTTCTGTTCTCGGACCTCTTTTATTTTCAGTCTACACCTCTTCTCTGGGTCAGCTGATAGCCTCTCACGGCTTTCAATATCATTTCTACGCTGACGACACTCAAATCTATCTCTCCGCCCCTCAACTTACTCAATCAGTCTCCTCACGCATCACCAACTTACTAACAGACATATCTGTATGGATGTCACAACACTTCCTTAAACTCAACTTGTCCAAAACCGAACTTATAATATTTCCTCCCCAACGCGCCTCTTCCCCTGACTTCTCTGTCAAGAGCCATGGCACAACCATTCACCCATCCCCACATGTCAGGGTGCTAGGTGTTATCCTGGACTCTGAACTCTCCTTTCAGCCCCACATCCAATCACTTTCCAAAGCTTGCCGCCTCAACCTCCGAAACATCTCTAAACTACGCCCCTTTCTAACCAATGAAACCACAAAGCTCCTGATTCACTCCCTGGTTATCTCTCGCCTTGATTACTGCAACTCCCTCCTCATTGGTTCACCTTTAAATAGACTATCCCCCCTTCAGTCCATCATGAATGCTGCTGCCAGACTCATACACCTTACAAACCGCACAGTGTCTGCTAGCCCTCTCTGCCAATCCCTCCATTGGCTGCCACTTGCCCAACGAATTAAATTCAAAGTACTAACACTTACTTACAAAGCCATCCACAACTCTGCCCCCAGCTACATCTGTAGCCTAGTCTCCAAATACCAACCTATTCGCCCACTTCGTTCCTCCCAGGACCTCCTGCTCTCTAGCTCCCTCATCACCTCCTCCCATATCCGCCTACAGGACTTCTCCCGAGCCTCGCCCATCCTCTGGAACTCACTACCCCAATCTGTCAGACTGTCTCCAAATTTATCCACTTTCAGGCGATCCCTGAAAACCTTCCTCTTCAGAGAAGCCTATCCTGCCTCCATCTAAGAACTTCACTATTCTCTCCATTAGCTCATCCCCCACAGCTATTACCCTTTTGTATAACTTGACCCTCCCTCCTAGATTGTAAGCTCTAACGAGCAGGGCCCTCTGATTCCCCTTGTCTTGAATTGTATTGCATTGTACTGTCTACCCCAATGTTGTAAAGCGCTGCGTAAACTGTCGGCGCTATATAAATCCTGTATAATAATAATAATAATAATAATGGGCACTGATGGACAATTATTGGCTGCACTGGTGGGGCACTGATTGGCAGCACTGTTGGGCACTGATTGGCAGCACTTGTGGGCACTGTTGGGACTGCACTGATTAGTGCCCTGATTATCAGTGCCAATGTCCCTTTAACACAAGCTGATTATCGTCTCTGTTCTCTCTTCATGCTGGAAAGAAAAGCCAATAACCGACTTGTGTTTACCTCCGTGATCAGCTGTCATTGGACACATCTGATCACATGGTAAAGGGCTGCTATGATCCCGATCTGTGATCAGCTGTGTCCGAAGGATTTAGCGATCACAGAGCATGCCGTATGTGTGCCACAGGGGGCGTGCGGGCAGCATGATCACGGGAGGACGTCCATGGATGCCCTCCCAGAAAAGTAAGCCCGTGCTGTAGTCGTCTTCCGGCTATAGCACGGGCGTGAAGTGGTTAAGAGAATGGAAAGTAAATGTACAGAAGAGAAATCCAAATAAAATCAATATTTGGTGTGACCGCCCTGTGACTGCCTTTAAAACAGCACCAATTCTTCTAGGTACACCGACACAGTTTTTGAAGGAACTCTGCAAAATAGGTTTTTCCAAACATCTTGGAGAACTAATCACAGATCTTCTATGGATGGCGGCTGTCTCAAATGCTTCTGTCTCTTCATGTAATCCCAGACAGACTCCATGATGTAGAGATCAGGGCTCTGTGGAGGGCTAAACCATCACTTCCAGGGCTCCTTGTTCTTCTTTTCATGCATAGTTAAGTCCCTTAGCCTTGTTTCCACATCAGGGTTATGGCCTTTTTGCCCACAATTCTTATACAAAGGCCATTTCTGGCCAGACTTCTCTGGACAGTAATGGGTGTACCTGGGTCCCCCTGGTTTCGACCAGTTCTGGGCTGAAAGCACTGCTGGACACATTCTGATGTCAAATGGATGTAAACATGATGTGTCTTTCATCTGCTGCATTACGTTTACTTGGCTTCTACGGTCCTCAACGTTGCCCGTTTCTTTGTGCTTCTGCAAAAGAGCTTGAACAGAACATCTTGAAACCCCGGTCTGCTTTGAAATCTCTACCTGGGAGATACCTTGCTGTGCTGATGCAGTATAATTACCTTGTGTCTGATTGCTGTGCTCAGTCTTGCCATGGCGTATGACCCATGACATGAAACTGTCTTCCACAACCTTACTAGCAGAGTTTGGCTGTTCCACACCCAGTTATAAGCCTGTTTCTGTTTCAGTTAATGACTGTGTTTCGACCTGCATATGAAATTGATGATCATTAGCTCTTGCTTGGTATAATAAGTTAATCATACACCTGACTCTCATACTACAAACTCCCTGACTTTGTAAAAGTGTACAAAGTGTGCAAGTGTAAGAATTGTTGCTGGTTTGAAGGCAAAGGGTAGTCACTACAAATATTGAATTGATTTAGATTTTAATTCTGTTCGCTCACTATTCATGTAAATGAATCTTTTTTTTTTTAAAGCATTCCTACTTTACAGCATTTCTTCACTCCTGCCTAAAAATTTTGCACAGTACTATAAAACTTCAAATAGAAAAAGTTGCACAGCCAAGCTGACCAGGGGTTTTAATTAACAATAAGGGGGCCCCAGATACCCCCCCCCCCCCCATGTGAAAGCAATTCAATGCATTTAGGCATGTAGACATGGTGAAGACAACTTGCTGAAGTTCAAATCAAGCATCAGAATGGGGAAGAAAGGGGATTTAAGTGACTTTGGACGTGGCATGGTTGTTGGTGCCAGACGGGCTGGTTTAAAGCCTCGTACACACGATCGGATTTTCCGTTGACAGACGGAAAATCCGACCGTTTATACGCTCCATCAGACAATTGTTGTCAGATTTTCCTCGGACAAATGTTGGATGGCAGGTTTTAACATTTTCCGTGGATAAATGTGTGTTGTCGGATTTTCCGAGCGTGTGAACACAAGTCCGTCGGACAGAAGTCCAAAGTACAAACACGCATGCTGGGAAGCAAGGATGAGCCGGAAGCGGTCGGTCTTGTGAAGTAATGTTTGTAATGGAGAATTAACATTCGTGACGTGGCAAATTATGAAATCTCGAATTGTAGCGCACAATTCTCTTCTTCTTTAATGGGATAATAATGAAGCTGCTTTGCTGGTGATACTGATGGAGTTATTGTATCTTAAAAGGCTTTTATTTTCTAGTGATATCAAGAATAATATTATTATTATGCTTTTTATTTATTTTTATTTGGGCAGGTTACCACAACACCATTATCCTGTAGTTTTTAAGATCAAAGATATTGGTGTCCCTTGTCAATTTTACATTGTATTTTTTTAAATGTAACTCCCTACTCCCCAACTGTCATTTGAAGTAAAACACATAGCCAAGTATTATTCTACAGAATTTCTTTTATCGTGCATTAAAAAAAGAAAACAAATAAAATTAGACATGCTATCTGCCAATAGAATTAACCAAAAAGTGCATTCTATGCATCCAAAAAAATTGAAAATATACCAAATCAAATCATTATTCAACCAAAAAAATAATGTCAAAGCAATAACTACCGAGGCCAATAATAAATAACACGTTATCTCCTCCGATTCCGCAACATGTCTGGTTGATGAACGGCCGTTCAGAAACTAACAGAAAAGCACGAAATGAAAAGCGCGAAATGAAAAGCGCGAAATGAAAAGTACGACTCAACACTCACCAAACTTCTACTAACCAAACTTCTACTAACGCAAAATTAGCATAAGGAGCCCAAAGGGTGTCACTAAAGAGCTGAAAATTAACGTAGTACGTCACTGCATTCGTAATTGTTGGCCAACAATTGTGTGGCCATGTGTATACCAGACAAATTTGGGCCAACGCCCTTCGGACATAATTTCCACGGTTTTGTTGGCCAACAATCCGATCGTGTGTACGAGGCTTAACTCAAATAACCACTCGTTACCACAAAGGTATGCAGAATACCATCTCTGAATGCACAACACATCGAACCTTGAAGCAGTTGGGCTACAGCAGCAGAAGACCACACCGGGTGCCACTCCTGTCAGCTAAGAACAGGAAACTTAGGCTACAATTCACACAGACTCACCAAAATTGAAGATTGCAAAAATGTTGCCTTGTCTGAAGAGTCTGGATTTCAGCTGCGACATTCAGATGGTCGGGTCAGAATTTGGCCTAAACAACATGAAAGCATGGATCCATCCTGCCTTTTATCACCAGTTCAGGCTGGTGGTGGTGGTGTAATGGTGGGGGGGGGGATATTTTCTTAGCACACTTTGGGCCCCTTAGTACCAACTGAGAATGGTTTAAACACCACGGCCTACCTGAGTATTGTTGCTGACCATGTCCATCCCTTTATGACTACAGTGTCCCCATCTTCTGATGGCTCCTTCCAGCAGGATAATGCACCATGTCACAAAGCTCCAATCATCTCACCACTGGACAATGAGGTCACTGTCCTCCAATGGCCTCCACACTCACCAGATCTCATCCAATGGCCTCCACACTCACCAGATCTCATCCAATGGCCTCCACACTCACCAGATCTCATCCAATAGAGAACCTTTGGGAAGTGGTGGAATGGGGGAATCCCATCATGGATGTGCACAAATCTGCAGCAACTGTGTGATGTTATCATGTCACTATGGACCAAAATCTCTGAGGAATGTTTCCAACACCTTGATGAATCTTTGCCTCGAAAGAATGAAGGCAATGGTGAAGGCAAAAGTGGGTCCAAACCGTTACTAGCAAGGTGTACTTAATAAAGTGGCTGGTGAGTGTATAGCTATATACTGCTATACAATACTTTTAATAATGCAGCAGATTTATAGGAATGCAGTGAGAATATTTCCCCTCTAAGGAATGTCAAATCTTCGACATGTTTGCGGTGCGGTCTGAGAATTCTTGAAAGGACGCCGTTGTTTGCATCCAATCTGTGTACAACGTCTAATTTCTACTTTCCATCCATTTTCTACTTTTCCTTTTATCAGAAGTATTTATCAATTCTACAAACTATTATTGGTGAGGTATCTAGTCACCACCGCATGGTTCTTATTTCCTGTGGAAATGCAATTTTCTGAATTACGTACGTGGAGAAACTAACTCGCTTGTCTTCGTTTTACATACATTGTTTACATATTACTCATTAAAGCCCGATCACATCTAGTAAAGGGCACTCAGGAGGTGCGGGCTTTGTGTGGGAAGCAACAATTTCAAGAATTTAACATTATCATTAAATAAGAACTCTAGTAGTGGGAAAATCAATTTATTGGAACCAGGTTTTCATCAAAAATATTCTTCTCATTGACCATCAATGTAACTAAGCATTATTCCTAATGGCCACCAATGTATCAGGGCATTCTTCCTAATGGCCACCAATGTAAGGGACATTCTTTTTTCTGACTTCCAAAGAAAGGGGCATTCTTCTCCTCTTCTACCAATGTAAGGGAGTAAGGGATAATATTCTCACTGACCACCAATTTAAGGAGCATTCTTCCCACTGACCACTGCCGTAAGGGGCATTCTTCTCACCTACCATCAATGTAAGGGACATTCTCCTTACTGATCTCTAAGGAAAGGGGCATTCTCCTCATCTTCTACCAATGTAAGAGACATTCTTCTCACCAACCCCCAATGTAAGGATCATTCTTCCCACTGACCACCAATCAAAGGAACATTCTTCCCACTGACCACCAATGTAAGGATCATTCTTCCCACTGACTACCAATGTAAGGATCATTCTTCCCACTGATCACCAATATAAGGAGCATACTTCCTACTGGCCACCAGTGTAAAAAGCATTAATCCCACTGACCTCCAATGTAAAGACCATTCTTCCCACTGACTACCAATGTAAAGACCATTCTTCCCACTGATCACTAATATAAGGAGCATTGTTCCAACTGACCACCAATGTAAGGATCATTCTTCCCACTGACCACTAATATAAGGATGCTTTCCACTGACTGTTGTCTAAAATATGTGGGAGGCAGTGGAGGGCCGTGCATTAAGGGCGCACGGGCGCCTCCCCCTCTCTTCTGCCACCCCTCTAGCTTTAATAGATAGATTCATGCATTGCATGAATCTGTCTATGGCCGCAGCTGCCACCCCTTATTCAGGCACCCAGCCCCTTTTCGGGCGCAGGGCATCTGAATTACAGCAGAGGGGGGTTGGTTTTGAAGCTATGCTGGGCGCTCACATGTCACTCAGCTGTGTTAGAAAAGCGAATGAATATTCACTTTCCTAACACTAAACCGCTACTCCGCCAATCAGGTGCTCGGATCTGTTACCCGTCACCTGATTGGCTGAAATGACAGGTGCTGTGATTGGACACCAGGCGTCCAATCATAGCAGAGGATGGGAAGAGAGGACAGGAGAAGACATCAAGGAGCTGTCCCACCGAGACAGGTAAGTGCAGACGACGGGCCGGCGGGGGTGCACACTGGCAGCATTTGTATATGGCAGCGTGGCTGCCTTTGATGGGGCACAGTGGGAGCAATTGATGGGTACAGTAGGAACAATTGATGGGCACAGTGGGAGCAATTGATGGGCACAGTGGGAAAAATTGATGGGCACAGTGGCAGCAATTGATGGGCACAGTGGCGGCAATTGATTGGCACAGTGGCTGCATTTTATGGGGCACAGTGTCTGCGTTTGATGGAACAGTGGCGGTAATTGATAGGCACAGTGGCTGCTTTTCATGGTACAGTGGCAGCAACTGATAGGCACAGTGGCTGCGTTTGATGGCACAGTGGCGGAAATTGATGGGCACAGTGGCTACGATTGATGCTAGTGAGGCTGCAATTGATGGGGTTTTTTTCAGAAGTTTTCAGTTTGTCCGTGCCCCCCCCAAAAAATTTGAGCACCAGCTGCCACTGGTGGGAGGCCTTGTCCCTATAAATATCTGGTCATTGCTATTATTTGTTTCATTTTATTTTCATAATTATTGTCGAAAATAATTTTGTCATACAGACAGAACAGGTTAAAAGAAATCCATTCTGAGTCTAACATGCTGGGTACACCACATTCTTTATACTTTTTATTATTATATGTACAACTTATGTTACCTAGGATGTAATATCTTTTGGCAGGGTTTCCCTGGGACCTGAAAATTAGTTCAAGAATTCCTCTGGGGTAAAAAAGTTGAGAAAGACTCCCCCTGTAACTAAAATCTCCATTTTCTATGGACCGTCACCTTTAAAATGAACATTTAGCTATTTGTAATAAATATATTTGAACCCAACAGATTTTCACATTTGCCTTTAACACAATCGGGTTTATTTAATGGCACTTTACTATAGTTTATAACATAGATGAGATATATGAAGGTTTCCAAAAATCTTGTTATATTGCTCAGACAAAATTTATAATAAATAGAATGAAAATTTCTGTGAGCCTGGAGAAGGAGACACCTCCAGCCCGATGTCACAGCAGATAACCCTCTCCTTTGTTGTGCTTCACTTGTGTGGTCCATCCTCTCGGTGGTCTCCTCTCTTGCTGACCACTTTTCCCTCTGGTGTTTGAGCTTCACAGATGATTCCAACTCTGCACCCAGATTATTTCCCCTAAACTAACATTGAGATTGATTTATTAAAACTGGAGAGTGCAAAATCTGGTGCAGCTGTGCATGGGAGCCAATCAGCTTCTAACTTCAGCTTGTTCAACTAAGCTTTGACAAAAATCCTGGAAGGTGATTGGTTGCTGTGCAGAGCTGCACCAGATTTTGCACTCTCCAGTTTAGTAAATCAACCCTATTGCTACTTCATACTTCTCTATATTGCCTTCCATTTTCTTTCCATCCTACATTTCTCACTCTTGCTCCCTTCCTTCCTTCCTTCCCTCTTTCCTTCCCTCTTTCCTTCCCTCTTTCCTTCCCTCCCTCCTTTCTCCCTTCCTTATCTTCCTTCTTTTCTTCTTTCTTTACTTTCTTCCTTTGTTCTTCTTCCTTCCTTTCCTCTTTCCTTCCTTCCTTCCTTCCATATTTCCTTTCTTTCTTCTTTTCATCCCTTTTCCTTCTCAGTTGCAAAACACATAGAAAACCAGAATTCCAAATCTATACTTATATTATTTCCCCTAAACTAAATTTCCATCTTTCTTTCTTTCTTTCTTTCTTTCTTTCTTTCTTTCTTTCTTTCTTTCTTTATCCTTCCTTCTTACATTCCCATATCCTTATGTTTTGTCTTCCTTCATGTCTTCCTTACTTCTTCCCTTCCATTTCATTCATTCTTTCCTCCCTGCCTTCTTTTATATCTTCTTTCTCCCTTCTTCCTTCCTTCCATATTTCCTTCCTTTCTTCTTTTCATCCATTTTCCTTCTCAGTTGCAAAGCACATAGAAAACCAACCAGAATTCCAAATCTGTACCTATATTATTTGCCCTAAACTAAATTTCCATCCTTTTTTTTCTTTCTTTCTTTCTTTCTTTCTTTCTTTCTTTCTTTCTTTCTTTCTTTCTTTCTCCTTCCTTCTTACATTTCCCTATCCTTATTTTTCTTCTTCCTTTATTTCTTCATTCCTTCTTCCCTTCCTTTCATTAGTTCCTTCCTCCCTGTCTTCTTTTATATCTTCTTTCTCCCACCTTCCTTCCTTCCTTTCTTCCTTCCTTCCTTTTTTCCTCTCACTCTTTTCTTCTTTAATTTCTTTCCTTCCTCTTGCCTTCTCTATATTGCCTTTCTTTTTCTAAGCCTCGTACACTCGATCGGATTGTTGGCCAACAAAACCGTGGGCTTTTGTCCGAATGGCATTGGCCCAAACTTGTCTTGCATACAAACGGCAAGAAATTGTTGGCCAACAAATATGAATGTAGTGACGTACTACGTTGTTTTTCAGGTCTTTAGCGCCACCCTTTGGGCTCCTTCTGCTAATTTTGTGTTAGTAGAGGTTTGGTGGCCGTTCGTCAACCAGCCATGTTGCAGAATCAAAGGGTATAACATTTATTATTGGCCTTATATGTTATATTATATTATATTACATATAATATTTTCCATACTATGGGCCTTTCATTTAGAACAACGTTTTACAGACATTGAATATCCGCTCCTGATGAGTCAGTTTACTGACAAAACGTGTCAAGCTTTTGAGGATGCAATCCCTCACATTTCCATCAATTTTTATAATATTTTTATGAATTCAACTGTTTATTACTAGTTCTATTTCATTATACCTATGAAATATGTACAATTGTTCCCCTGTTATGGTAATCATGTTTTACACCATGTCTATATATGTATGCTATGTATTTTCCAAAATGTCTGCATATGCATTGAGCAACTATTTTGTCATATATAACGTCATGCCATTTGACATTTATGTATAATAAAAAAACTCTACTCACTTTGTGTTTGAGCCTGCCTCATTTAAAGTCCCATACTCTTTTATTGTTTTTTGGACATGACCATATTAGGTCAATAACCTTGGGTTCCAAAACCAATATCATCCCTTCTCATAATTTACGTTCTGAACTGGCATTGACCTAATATGGCCACATGACCATATCAGGTCAATAAAATTGGGTTCCAAACCCAATACTAAACCCAAACTCATCCTTACTCACCATTTACTTTCTGAACTGGCATTGACCTAATATTATTATTATTATTATTATTATACAGGTTTTATATAGCGCCAACAGCTTGCGCAGCGCATTACAACATGAATATGGCCACATGATCATATTGGGTCAATACCATTGGGTTTCAAACCCAAACTCATCCCTACTCACTATCTACTTCCTGGACTGACATTAACCTAATAAGGCCACATGACCATATTAGGTAAAAAAAAATGGGTTCCAAACCCAAGACCAAACCCAAACTCATCCCTACTCACCATCTACTTCCTGGACTGACATTAACCTAATAAGGCCACATGACCATATTAGGTCAAAAAAATTGGGTTCCAAACCCAAGACCAAACCCAAACTCATCCCTACTCACGATCTACTTCCTGGACTGACATTGACCTAATATGGCCACATGACCATATTGGGTCAATACCATTGGGTTTCAAACCCAAACTCATTCCTACTCACCATCTACCTCCTGGATTGACATTGACCTAATATGGACACATAACCATATAGGGTCAATAAAATTAGGTTCCAAACCTAAGACCAAACCCAAACTCACCCTTACTCACCATTTACTTTCTAAACTGACATTGACCTAATATGGCCACATGGACCATATTGGGTCAAAATTGGGTTTCAAACCCAAACCCATTCCTACTCACCATCTACTTCCTGGACTGACATTAACGTAATAAGGCCACATGACCATAATAGGTCAAAAAAATTGGGTTCCAGACCCAAGACCAAACCCAAACTCATCCCTACTCATGTACTTCCTGGACTGACATTGACCTAATATGCCCTTGTGGCCATATTAAGCCAGTGTTGTCATGAGCATCCCTCCCCCTCTTGTGTACATTTGGCTTTCCATTGGGAATACAATGGCTCTTATTGATTGGCACAGCACTGACAGCTTTTTTGGGGGCTGGGCCGAACATGGGTTCAGACCAAACCCCAGTCAAACCCGTGCTCATCCCTAGTTATAGTCTACTTCTACTGGACTGATATACCAAATCAGAGAAGTAAATCCTGCTGCCTGTGCAATTGTTTAGCTATGTTAGCAATTGTATGACCTGGATCATCCCCTGCTGTACCATAGGTTGGACTTGATGGACTTTGTGTCTTTTTTCAACCTCACTTACTATGTAACTATGTATCCTCTCACCTTGTGACTTGCTACAAAGTTACAAAGTTGCATTCTGATTACTGGGGGGGAGAGGAGACTGGGGAAATGCTCCCTCCTGCCTGCAGCAGACTGGTGATATCATCTCAGCTTAGGCAAAGTAACGTGACTGGAGCTCATTCATTTGATGATAATAGTTTCAGCTTTCATGAAAAATGATACTGTTTTTGTATGATGTAACACGTCAGGAATATATTCATTCAGACTTGTAAAAATAACTGAAAGGCCCACTTTAAGAGAACAGAAAATGAATTACCACCAATTGGAGTCCGTGAGGATGGGGGAGGAGGGTGGCATGACTGACCCCATCTGAGTGCAGACTCACCTGCTGTCGCCAAAAGCCCATTTCTGAAACGCAATCCTCGGTTCACATCGGCCTGCTTACGTTACCCGACCGCAGAAAGGATTTGATGTAGAATTACAGCCATAAGCTGCTATATGTTTTGGCATGGGATAAAACCAGCTCACATTCTGTCGACATTATAGGGAAACGCAGGGCACTTAAGATGTCCTCTAAGTACCAGGTGTTACGAAAATACGGCTCGCTGCTCGGATTAAACCGTTTAGCCGTGTGAAGAGTGTAATTATACTTGTGCTGTATCAGAGATATCCTGACAATGATATTTCACACTCAGGTAAGAAATGTCCAAATTATATTTACATCTCTACATTTATTCTGGAGGCTTTTAGAGGGAAATCATATATGCTACAAAGTAAAAAAAAAAAAAAAAAAAAAAAAACGATAGATAGATATGGGGGTTGATTTACTAAAACTGGAGAGTGCTGAATCTGGTGCAGCTGTGCATGGTAGCCAATCAGCTTCTAACTTCAGTCATTTTTTTATCTTTCCATCTATTAAATCTTCTGCCCTTGTTGTCTTAACCACTTCAACCCCCGAAGGATTTACCCCCTTCCTGACCAGCCCATTTTTTTGCGATACGGCACGAAGTCGCTTTAACTGACAATTGCGCGGTCGTGCGACGTTGAACACACACAAAATTAACGTCCCTTTTCCCACAAATAGAGCTTTCTTTTGGTGGTATTTGATCACCTCTGCGGTTTTTATTTTTTGGGCTATAAACCAAAAAAGACCAAAAATGTAGGAAAAAAAAACATTTTTTACTTTTTTTATAATAGATATCCCTAAAAAAAAAAATGTATCCATCAGTTTGGGCCAATATGTATTCTTCTACATATTTTTGGTAAAAAAATTGCAATAAGCATATATTGATTGCTTTGTGCAAAAGTTATCGCGTCTACAAAATAGGGGGATAGATTTATGTCATTTTTATTATATATTTATTTTTTACTTGTTATGGCGGCAGTCATTGATTTTTAGCAGGACTGTGACATTGCGACGGACAGATTGGACAGTTTTGACACTTTTTTGGGACCAATAACATTAAAGCGGGAGTCCGCCGGGAGTCCGCAGTTTTTTTTTTTTAAAAGCCAGCAGCTACAAATACTGCAGCTGCTGACTTTTAAAATAAGGACACTTACCCACCCAGCGCGACCCGCGATGTCGGCACCCGAAGCCGATCTCTTGATCGTCTCTCGGGTGCTGCCGCCGCCATCTTGGCTATGGGAATCAGGAAGCGGAGCCTTTCGGCTTCATTTCCCGGTTCCCTACTGCGCATGCGCGATTCGCGCTGCGCAACAAGGATGGTGTATTTCCCAGCAGGCAGCGGGGGACCTTTGGAAAGGGGCGTAGATTCTGCGGAAAGGGGCATACCTTCTGCAGAATCTACGCCAGAAGTGGGTGCAGATACCTGTACTGTACAGGTACTTGCACCCCCCTCCCCCCTGAAAGGTGCCAGTTGTGGCGCCGGAGGGGGGGAGGGTTCCAATGAGCGGAAGGTCCACTTTAGGGTGGAATTCCGCTTTAATACAGCGTTAAAAAAATAGCCAGGGGTTAACACTAGGGGGTGATCAAGGGGTTAAATGTGTTCCCTCATGTGTTTTTCTAACTGTGGGGGGAGGGGAGTGACTGGTGGAGGAGACAGATCGCTGTTCCTGATTACTAGGAACAGCAGATCTCTCTTTTCTTTTCCTGTCAGAACGAGGATCTGTGAGTTTACATACACACATCCCCGTTCTGGCTCTTGTGTCCGCCATCATGGGTGGCCGTAGGTGTACGTCGGCATCTTTTAAGGGCAATAGCAGGCACAGGTCTGGAGCACGGCGGGGGATCCGATGCGAGTGGTTGTAGGGCGCGATGTCCGCCGGCCACGTGCATCGGGTCCCCCACCATGCAGCAGGCACACGCCTGCTATTGCCCTTAAAGGTGCCGACGTACACCTACAGCGATTCTCGGGATCGTGTTGACCTGCCACTGTATAATGACGGTGGCTGGTCAGTAAGTGGTTAAAACAAAACTTATTTTTTTAATTATTATTTTCTTTTTATTAATATAAAGAAAAACTGCGCTATCCCTAAACTAAAAAACCAAAACACTAGTAGGCTGCAGTGTGAGTGGGATAAACACAGTAAACAAAAAACCCTGTTTCCCCGAAAATAAGACAGCGTCTTATATTAATTTTTGCTTCCAGAGATGTGCTAGGTCTTATTTTCAGGGGATGTCTTATTTTTCCATGAAGATGAATAGGGTACACATTTATTGATTCTGCCCCCTTCTGATCCTCCTGTGCCATTTTGATCCCCCCCCCCCTCAAATCCACCCTGTGTAATTTTAAGTGAGTCCTCCTCCACCCACCTATGTGCCAGTGGATTATTTAGTCTCTCCCCCCCCCCCATCATCACCAGACATCCCTCACCCTTTACCAGACATCCCCCCTCCCCACCTCAGTCACCCCTGTGTGTCTGTGGAGGCCAGATTCCACACAATGTGCCCGACTCCTGCCCAGCGCGACTCACTGTCTAATTGTGAGTCAGCCAGACTCCGTCAGGGCAGAGCGAGCAGCAGGCGGCAGAAGGTGACAGCTTGTGCTGGCGGCAGGACGGGCTCTCTGATGACGGGTGACGTCACTCGTCATTCAGAGAGCCAGCCGCAGCTCACTGATTTAAAGAGACCTCGCACCTACCTGCCTGAACAGCTCCGGCTGAGCTGCTGGTCAATCAGTGAGCTGCGTGGCAGCGCCCACCGCTATGGTCCAGAAGAGTCAGACGCCTTATGGTAGCTTTAGGGGCCTTTTTATCGGGGGATGTCTTATTATCGGGGATGCCTTATTATCGGGGGATGCCTTATATTTCTGCGAGAGGGAAACCTGGTGGGAGGTCTTACTTTCGGAGGATGTCTTACTTTCGGGGAAACAGGGAAGAAAAGCAAAGACACTGCGCCAACAATAAGTCCACCAAGGTCCACACCAGAACAGAAGATGATGGGTTAAAGGTTATCCAAGATAGGTAATTGAACGTAATAAAACGGCTCAATACAGTGTATTAGTAAACATGTGTCCCTTGATACAATTGAAGCAAAAAACACCACTGTGATCATCCCAATTAAGTGAAAACCACCACCGAATGCAAAGCCGCTTACCAGAGGGCAAGCACAAACACCGTTTGGCTATAACCCAGCCATGGCCTTTAACATCCATGATGGAAACCTCAAGGAAAGCTTCTCAGGGCGTTCAAAGTGCTAGGCTTATTCCATATGTCATGTGGTCCATAAGATCGTATATATATATATATATATATATATATATATATATATGTATGTATATATGTATATATATATATATATATATATATATATATAATACCGTAACACAAGATAATTCATTATAAAAAATAAGTTGTGCTAACAAACATCATAAGTTAAAAGCATAGAAAAGGAAAACGCGGGCCGGCACTCCAAAAGCCCTTTCTCCTTCAAATTGACGTGGTGACGTCACTGCACGCCCTTCCAGACGCGTTTCGTCATATGCAGACGTTTTCAATGGGGGCCCTGGGCATGCTGGGACTGTGACGTCATAAGGGGCCTATATAAGTCGTTGCGCCCCACTCACACGGCATTACAGTGGGAGAGAGCGTCGTGTCAACATCAGAGGAAAAGAAGAGGGAAGAAGATGACGCAGAAGACCGGGCCAACGCTAGCAAAAGAGCTGGAAGAAGATAGCGGAGGAGCCCGGCAGAAGAACCGGAGAGTGGGAGAAGAATCGGACACCAGGAGAAGAGGCCGAAGAGAGCGGAGAAGTAGGAAGAGACCCCCGAAGTCAGAAGAAAACCCCCAGAGCTGCCTAATAAATTACTTTAAAAACCTGTCTAGTGTGTTTTTTTATTGACACTTTTTTCCCCCTGTTTTTTTATACCCCATACTCATTCACATAGGGTGGGGGGGCCAGGATCTGGAGACCCCCTTATTAAAGGGGGCTCCCGTATTGCGATAAGCCCCCCGCCCTTAGACCCTGACAACCAATGGCCAGGGTTGTCGGGAAGAGGCCCTTGCCCTCATCAACATGGGGACAAGGTGCTTTTGGGTGGGGGGGCCGCAGGGCGCCCCCCTTCCCCAAAGCACCCACCCCCCCATGTTGAGGGCATGCGGTCTGGTACGGTTCAGGAGGGAGGGGCACTCGCTCTTTCCCACCCCCTTTCCTGACCAGCCAGGCTGCGTGCTTGGATAAGGGTCTGGTATGGATTTTGGGGGGACCCCCGCGCCATTTTTTCGGCATAGGGGGTTCCCCTAGACCTAAGGACCTGGTATGCTCTTGGAGGGGAACCCATGGCAGTTTTTTATTTAAAATTTCGTGTGGAGTTCCCCCTCAAGAGCTGATTATTCTGTGATTGGCCACAGCCAAAGTCGCCTGGCCTGGGGGTGACTTGAAGTCATGTTGTAAGTCTCCTCAAGTCATGTTGAAGTCGCCCCAAGTCGCGCTGTGATTCATACTCAAATCGTGTCCAAGTTGCCTCCCAAAGTCGCACTGCAAGTCGTGTTGCCCCTGTGTGAATGGACTCTTAATGTTAACCCCTTTCCTGCAAGTGACATTTATAAAGTAATATGTGGCTATTTTTTAGCTCTGATCGCTGTATGAATGACAATGGTCCCAAAAAAGTGTCAAAAGTGTCCGATGTATCCGCCACAATGTCACAGTCCAGATAAATTGCAGAACGCCGCCATTACTAGTAAAAAAAAAAAAAAATAATAATAAAAATTACATAAACCCATATTTTGTAGACATTATAACTTTTTTTCGCAAATCAATCAATATATATCCTTTTTGCGATTTTTTTTACCAAAAACATGTAGAAGAATATATATCGGCTTAAACTGATAAAGAAATTATTTATTTATTTTTGGATATTTTTTATAGCAAAAAGTACAAAATATATTTTTTTTTTTCAAAATCGTCGCTCTATTTTTGTTTATAGCGCAAAAAATAAAAATCACAGAGGTGATCAACTACCACCAAAAGAAAGCTCTATTTGTGGTGGGAAAAAAATTACATAAATTGTGTTTAAGTACAACGTCACACGACCGCGCAATTGTTAGTTAAAACAACGCAGTGCCGTATCGCAAAAAATGGCCTGGTCAGGAAGAGGGGCAAATCCTTCCATTGCTGAAGTGGTTAACAATCTCCTGTAGTATGTCCTGACATGTTATGACAGTTACCTGTAGCCTTACATGTATTGAATGTTATGTGTGGCTCCTTGCCAGGGGCGGACTGACCATTGGGCCACTCGGGCACTGCCCGAGGGCCCTGCGCCACTAGGGGGCCCCATCAGGGTTGCCAGCCTCAGTAAAACCAGGGAAAGTATGTAAAAATCTTTTTTTTTTACATCTGTCTCTGAAATGTCCTTTACCGACATCCTTTTGGTCTAAAAATCCAGAGATTATAGCTGCCCCACCTCTCCAGTACCTTCTCAGTCAATAGAAACATGTCTGTGTATACTGTGTGATTGTATACTGTGTGTGTGTGTGTTTGTGTATACTGTGTGGCCCCATAATGTTTGATTGCCTGGGGGCCCCATAATCTCCTATTGCCCAGGGGCCCCATGAGTTGTCAGTCCGCCCCTGCTCCTTGCATGCATCCCAAATTTTTGAGATGGGAATGAGGGACACCTATCAGCAAAAGTATGTAGGCATAGGACACACTCTTTGCCACGCCCACTTAAAGGAGAATTGTACAAAAAAAAACAAGATTGGTTATACCCACAAGTGCTTTTTTTTACCACTACTATTCCTTTACATTGGCTTTTGATCCAAAAATATAGAAAATATACCAAATCAAATCATTATTCAACCAAAAAAATTATAATGCCAAAGCAATAACTCAAAGGCCAATAATAAATTCACACGTTATCTCCTCCGATTCCACAACATGTCTGGTGGATGAACGGCTGTTCAGAAAGGAACTGAAAATCATGAAATGAAAAATGCGAAAAAGAAAAGCCTGAATCAACACTCACCGAACTTCTATTAGCATGAAATTAGCAGAAGGAGCCCAAAGGGTGGTGCTAAAGAGCTGAAAAAACACATAGTACGTCACTACGTTCGTGATTGTTGGCCAACAATTGTGTGGTGTATACACCGCTCCTAAAGCGTCCCTGCTCAAATCAATGGGAAGCGCCACCGAATCGCCTGCAAAGCGCCATGGCAGCGGCGCTTTTAACCCTTTATTCGGCCGCTAGCAGGTGGCTAAAATAGCCCCGCTAGTGCCCAAAAATAGCCTCTAAAACAATGGTAAAGTGCTTTACCGCTGATGCCCCCGCGCTGTCAGTGTGAGAGGGGAAAAAAAGGAATGATAGATATGGCGCTGCTCTTATTAACCACTTGACCACAGGGCACTTAAAGTGGAGCTCCACCCTAAAGTGGAACTTCCGCTCATCGGTACCCTCCCCCCCTCCGGTGCCACAACTGGCACCTTTCAGGGGGGTGCAGATACCTGTATAATACAGGTATTTGCACCCACTCCCGGGCATATATAGCCGTAGAATCAGCGGGTATTTACACCACTTCCTGTACCTTCCCTGCTGTCTGCTGGGAAACACACTGGTCCCAGAGACAGCAGGGACCGTCCATATTGCGCAGCGCGACTCGCGCATGCGCAGTAGGGAAGCGGGAAGTGAAGCAGCAAGGCTTCACTTCCTGATTCCCAAAGCGAAGATGGCCGCGGCAGCACCCGAGAGGCGAGCGACAAATCGGCTTCGGTTGCCAACATCGCGGGTGCGCTGGACAGGTGAGTGTCCACATTTTAAAAGTCAACAGCTGCAGTATCTGTAGCTGCTGACTTAAAAAAAAAAAAAAAAGGCGGAACTCCGCTTTAAACCCCCTTCCTAACCAGACCAATTTTCAGCTTTTAGTGCAACACTGTACCAATATGAAATTGTCCTTTTTTTCACACAAATAGAGCTTTCTTTTGGTGGTATTTAATCACTGCTGGGTTTTTTCTTCCGCTATAAATAAAAAAAGACTGAAAATTCTGTAAAAGAAAAAAAAATAATTATTTGTCTCTGGTAAAATGTATTGCAGAGTATTGGCGAGTATTGGCTAGTGTTGGCAGAGTATTGGCGAGTATTGGCGAGTGTTGGCACAGTATTGGTGAGTGTTGGCAGAGTATTGGCAGAGTATTGGCGAGTATTGGCGAGTGTTGGCAGAGTATTGGTGAGTGTTGGCAGAGTATTGGCGAGTATTGGCCAGTGTTGGCAGAGTATTGGCGAGTGTTGGCAGAGTATTGGCAAGTATTGCAGAGTGTTGGCAGAGTAGTGGCAGAGTATTACAGAGTACTGCAGAGTAATGGCAGAGTATTGCAGAGTATTGGCAGAGTACTGCAGTGTATTGCAGAGTATTGGCAGAGTACTGCAGAGCAGGGACGGACTGACAACTCATGGGGCCCCCGGGCAATAGTAGAGCAAAGGGCCCCCTGTGTCCCCACCCATATGCAAGCCACACCTACCCTACACAAAGCCCCACCTACATAAATCATTGGGGCACACAGCAAGGCACAAGCACATCACAGGGCATGAGGCGCACAGCAGGGCACACCATGGGGGTAGAAAGCACAGGCGGACACCGTGGGGGGGGGGGGGTGGACAAAACAGGGGTACACTGTGGGTGGGTGGACACCATGGGTGAGTGGAGGACACTGGGGGGGGGCACGGTGTGTGGGTGGAGGACACTGGAGGGGCACAGTGTGGAGGACACTGGGGGGGGGCACAGTGCGTGGGTGGAGGACACCGTGGGTGGATGGAACACACAGGGGGACACCGCGGGTGGATCTAGCACACAGGGGGACACCGCGGGTGGATGGAGCATGCAGGGGGACACCGCGGGTGGGTGGAGGACACAGGGGGACACCGCGGGTGGGTGGAGGACACAGGGGGACACCGCGGGTGGGTGGAGGACACAGGGGGACACCGCGGGAGGGTGGAGGACACAGGGGGACAACATGGGTGGGTGGAAGACACAGGGGGACAACGTGGGTGGGTGGAAGACACAGGGGGAGAACGTGGGTGGGTGGAAGACACAGGGGGACATCACAGGTGGGTGGAAGACACAGGGGGACAACACGGGTGGGTGGAAGACGCTGTGGGGGAACACTGTAGGTGGAGGTCTGGAGGACACTGTGGGTAGGTGGAGGGCTGGAGGACACTGTGGGTAGGTGTAGGTCTGGAGGACACTGTGGGTAGGTGGAGGCCTGGGGGACACTGTGCGTAGGTGGAGGTCTGGGGGACACTGTGCGTAGGTGGAGGTCTGGGGGACACTGTGCATAGGTGGAGGTCTGGGAGACACTGTGCGTAGGTGGAGGTCTGGGGGACACTGTGGGTAGGTAGAGGTCTGGAGGACACTGTGGGTAGGTGGAGGTCTGGGGGACACTGTGGGTAGGTGGAGGTCTGGAGGACACTGTGGGTAGGTGGAGGTCTGGAGGACACTGTGGGTAGGTGGAGGTCTGGAGGACACTGTGTGTAGGTGGAGGTCTGGGTGACACTGTGGGTAGGTGGAGGTCTGGAGGACACTGTGGGTAGGAGGAGGCCATTTACAGTGATCCGGGAAGACCCGACACCGCTCCCACAATGTCCCCGCCATTGAAATCAATGGGCAGCGCTGCCGAAGCACCCAGTGCTTTTGACACTTTTTTTGGCCGCCATCGGGGGCAGAAAAGCGCATCTAAAATGACGGTAAAGCGCCGCTAAAAATAGCGGTGCTTTACTGCCACCGCCCCCCCACCCCAATGTGAAAGTTCCCTAATATGCCCCTGCTTTCCCCGCTGCAGGCGTCGGCTCCATGCACTCTGATGCTCTGGGAAGGCGAATCCGCACCCCGTTCAACATGATCTGGGTTTGCCGGCCTGCCACCCCAAAGCATGGACATGCGCTTCCTTGGTTTGAGGTTGCAGGCCACATCAGAAGGCTCTGCGGGCCACGGGTTTAGCACCCCCTGGTCTACACCATAAGAAGACAGTGGGGTTTATTTACTAAAGGCAAATCCACTTTGCACTGCAAGTGCACTTGGAAGTAAAGTCTCTGTGGATCCGAGGGGGGACAAGGAAAATAAAAAATAACATTTTGGCTTGCACATGATTGGGTGATAAAATCAGCAGAGCTTCCCCTCATTTCAGATCTACCCTATAGATTTAGAGCGACTGCACCTCCAAGTGCACTTTCAGTGCAAAGTAGATTTACCTTTCGTAAATAACCCCCAATGAATACAAAAAAACTACACACGATACCCTACCTTCACCATATAAAGGCTGTACACAGTACTACACCTAAACCCAAAATCAGACAGTCCTCCTGATGATGGTAATGCACAACCTAGCTTCAGTTATAATAGCACCACCACACACAGCCACAGTATCAGACAATGCCATAAAACAGTAATAAACTGCATGAAAAATGGGACCGGGAAGTTTAGGTCATAATGGTTTAGGAGATATTTACTGTACCAATAGGTAAAAAATCTGTTTACTCCCACTTTAATGCAGTGTACCTTAACCTCCCTAGCGGTATTCCCGAGTGTGGCTCGGGGTGGATTTTTAGTACCAAAAGCGGTAACCCCCGAGCCACACTCATGATCGCATCGCAGGATCATGGCAAAGTTACTTACCTTAGTGTTAATTTTGGCAGCAAAATTCAATTTAGTTTTAGTCTTGTGCCGCCTACACACGATCGGAATTTTGGCCAGCAAAAGACAGATGAGAGCTTTTCATCGGAAAATGCGACCGTGTGTGTGCTCCATCGGAATTTAGCTGGCTGAATTCCCGCCAGCAAAAATGTGAGCGCGTGTTCTCAGTTTTTCCAACGGAAAAACTTTATATCGGAAATTCCGATCGTGCGTATGCAATTCCGACGCGCCAAACCTCACACATGCTCAGATTCAACTACGAGCCAGAGGCTATTGGCTACTGGGTATTGAACTTCCTTTTTCTAGTCCCGTCGTATGCGTTGTACGTCACCGCGTTCTTGACGGTCGGAATTTGGTGTGACCGTGTGTAGGCAAGACAGCTTGAGCGAAATCCCATCGGAATTCCATCAGGAAAACCATCAGAGTTTTTTCCCACCAAAATTCCGATCGTGTGTACGCGGCATTAGTCTTAGAACTAAAATGGAATTTTAGTTTTAGTCCCATTTTAATCTTCTGCAATTGTTTTAGTTTTAATCGTATTTAGTCGACTAAATCTCCAGGACATTTTAGTAGACTAAAATAAATTTTGTTGACTAAAACTAGTCTACACTAGTGACTATTAGTCATCTAAAATCTAATGGGTGTAGTTAAATTGTAATGTATTATTTAAGCATTTCTCTTCAATTTCCAAACTCATTATATACTGGTGGAGTGAATAATCTCATATGTTATTATTCATGGTATTAAGATATGAACATGCAATGCAGACCTGTGTTCATTTTTACATAAAATTTTTATTTAGTTAAATGTCTTAGTCTTTTGACTAAAATGTCATTTTAGTTTTAGTCCCATTTTAATCTTTTGACTAAAATGCCATTTTAGTTTTAGTCGTACTTTAGTCAGCTCAATCGTTTTAGTTTTAGTCGTATTTTAGTAGACTAAAATGGTATTAAGTCAGCCGACTAAAATGTTTTAGTTGGTTTTCGTAGATGAAATTAACACTGGTCCCCAGGATCCTGCGATGTCCTCCCGCTGTGTCTCCGCTTGATGTATCACAGAGCCGGGCCCCGTTCCCTGCGAGCGTTGCGACGCACGGGGACGGAGAACGGCGCCAAATTCAAAAAGTGAAACACACACAATACATATACAGTACACTGTAATCTTACAGATTACATTACTGTATCAAATAATTTCACATCCCTTTTGTCCCCAGTGGTTTGTCCAGTGTCCTGCATGTAGTTTTATGTTATATATATATACTGTTCTTTCTGCCTGGAAACTGGAGATTGTCCATAGCAACCAAAACTGTCCCTTTACATCAAAGACGGTTTTAGACCAGCTAAAAAACAGCGATAATAAATTAGACTCACTTGCAGAATTGAAGGATAGCGATTTGTGGGGAGATCCGTCATCAAACACTGAAAGTAATGACAGCGACAATTCTGCAACTGAGCAAATTTCAGTGTTTTTGATTTGATTACATTATTGAATAATTTTTATTATTATTATTATATTATTATTTGGTATAATTATTTATAGTTATTTATTATATTTTCATTTATGATTTTTTTTTTCAAATTTTATCATACCCAGGATGTCTACTAGAATTGCAGGCCTACAATATAAAACGCCAAATTTCCATGCAAAATAATTGTACCGCTTTAAGCATCAAAAATCTGAAATAATCATACCGCCAGGGAGGTTAAAGGCCATTTTAGACCCTTTAAAGGGTTTTCACCTTTTATATCCGCTAGGGATGCACCGATGGCACTTCTTTGACACCGAGTACCGATACTTGACGTCATGTACTCGCCGATATCAATTACCAATACCTGATTTTGGTCATGTGACCTTTTTTTTTTTCAATTATGAAATATTACATATTTTCGCCATAATATAAGGAATTGAAACGCAGTCAAAAGACATTATGAAAGAAAACATGTTTATTTGCTGGTCACAAAGCTGTTAAAGTGCAAATTGCACAGAACATGTTATATAAAAAATAATGTCAATGTCATCAAGTACTGTACAGCGGTCACCGGCCGCGGGACACATCAGTAGAAAGCAAGCAAGCAAGCAACAGATAGAAATAGAGAAGAGCACTCACCGGCCGCCATGAGGGGACGTGGTGTAAGGAGGACGCTCGCCATGTGGGGCAGCCATGTAGCAGACGCAGCAGCAGCAAAACACACGTCATGAGGGAAACAGCACTCACCGCCGCGTGGAGAGGCCGCAACCTTATCCCGAGCTCCGCCCAAGCTGACGTCACTTCCGGTATCGGTTTCTGGTATCGGTGCATTTTCACGAGTGCCGATACCCCTGAAAATGGCAAGTATCGGCACCGATACCGGTATCGGTATTTTTATCTACAACATATAAAATACTAAATACAGTACTATTCCTGTCTTTAAACACTTTGCATTATACTCTTATCTGTACTCTTATCTTATACAGACTACACAGTATATTATCTACACTGTATAAATTCTAGAGAGCCTCGTTAGAAGCAGTGAAATACATATAGCTACATAGTAGGTGAGGTTGAAAAAAGACACAAGTCCATCAAGTTCAACCTATGTGTGTGATTATATGTCAGTATTACATTGTATATCCCTGTATGTTGTGGTCATTCAGGTGCTTATCTAATAGTTTTTTTTAAACTATCGATGCTCCCCACTGAGACCACCACCTGTGGAAGGGAATTCCACATCCTTGCCGCTCTTACAGTAAAGAATCCTCTACGTAGTTTAAGGTTAAACCTCTTTTCTTCTCATTTTAATGAGTGGCCACGTGTCTTATTAAAATGCCTTCCATGAAAAAGTTTTATCTCTATTGTGGGGTCAGTATTGTATTTGTAAATTGAAATCATATCCCCTCTCTTAAGAGTCTCTTCTCCAGAGAAAATAAGTTCAGTGCTCGCAACCTTTCTTCATAAGTAATATCCTCCAGTCCCTTTATTAGCTTTGTTGCCCTTCTCCGGACTTGCTCCATTTGCAGCACATCCTTCCTGAGGACTGGTGCCCAGAACCGGACAGCATACTCCAGGTGAGGCCGGACCAGAGTTTTATATAGTGGGAGAATTATCGCTTTATTACTTGTACCAGCCAATCAGAAATCATTGTTAATTGGTTTTCTCATTTCAGACTCTTGAAAGATTGGCTAGCATGATCTGTTGGTGCACTATGTAGCACACAGAGCAGGTACAACACCCATCTAACCAGAAACGGTGCTTCAATATGCCCCATCCCCAGCCAGAGGAGTAAATTATGTTCTGGCCCACATCCCACAGGGACAAAGACAGCTCTCTAAACTCCAAGCTGGAGATTTATAACCAGCTATTAGGAATGTTTTATTACCCTTACGTATTAGGAGAAATTTATTTCTGTTACTGGTGCATGAAATGCCACTGGAGTATGAATGTGAGCATGATAGGATTGTTGTGCCTTCACTGTACAGCTCAATATTACAAATGCATACAAAGATACAATAAAACGTAAACATTTTTATATAATAAAAGGTTTCAACATCATATTTACATTTATTGTTGTGGTGTAGAGTATCAACATCAGCACTTTTCTGGAAGATTTTGCAGTATTAAACAACAATAAAACATTTACATTTTAACAGTAAATCTAAAATTCTTTCCAAAAGAACTTACACTCTAAGGAAAAAGGGTTACATCACTATGGTGTCCTTTTATGAAGCAGTGAAATCTATTCACTGCTTCATTCTCCGGCATTCACATAGGAGATCTTTCTCCTCTGTGTACCACTATATGAAGCGGAGTAGATCGTTTCACCCTTGGAGGTGTGAAGCGATCTACAAACGCTTCTAACACTGGAGAACGGCCCCTAATACTGTAATCTCGTGAGACTTTACGAGATTACAGTACTAGAAATTCACTCATACACACAGATGTCAATATATTAAGCAGTGATAAATTATCACAGCTCAATACACTGACACGCGGTGTGATTAATGTTAGTGAAATAAAGCATCCCCCTACATAATATATACATGTATACACACACAGACATTATATATACATGTATATACACACACATTATATATATATACATATACACATTATATGTATATATGTATATATATGTATACACATACATATGACAGGGGGACATGGTTACAGTGTTGGGGGGTCTGAACGAGGCATAAGGAAGTTAATTATCTTCCTCTTTCCTCCTCAGATCCCCCTGATTCCCTCTTCACTACCCCGGTTCTCCACCTCTGAGTTGGTGAATCGGGGCGTGTGAATTCTGACACAGATCACAAGTGAAGCGCTGAGATCACAGCTTCATAAAGTGACCGTTACTGTGTCAGTCTATGAGGATTCTCCATGTGCGGAGATAATCGGCGGGAGAACAAGTTCAAACACATCTCCCCCCGATTATCTCTGGTTTATATACTGTTTATGGGCTGTGATCAGCGGCGATCCTCTGGATCTCCACTGATCATTGCTTCATAAACGGACACCTATATGAAATAGCTATCAAATATTCCAACTTCCCATCAATCTCAATGCACTTCTTATTTGAGTCATAACCACTTACCCTATACAGAGGGATAGACAGGAGAGAGGGATAGATAGATAGATAGATAGATAGATAGATAGATAGATAGATAGATAGATAGATAGATAGATAGATAGATAGATAGATAGATAGATAGATAGATAGATACATAGATAGATAGATAGATTCATAAATAGATAATCATAGACAGAAAAAAACAGGGAGAGAGTGATGAGAGGGGGATATAGATAGATACATGATAGATAGATAGATAGATAGATAGATAGATAGATAGATAGATAGATAGATAGAGAGAGAGAGAGAGAGAGAGAGAGAGAGATAGATAGATAGATAGATAGATAGATAGATAGATAGATAGATAGATAGATAGAGAGATAGATAGAGATAGATAGAGAGATAGATAGATAGATAGATAGATAGATAGATAGATAGATAGATAGATAGATAGATAGATAGAGATAAAAAAAAAACAGAGACGGATATGAGAGAGGGATAAGTAGATGGATAGATAAATAATTTTAGAGAAATTGAATAAAATGATCACCCTTTGGAAAAGCTTTGAAGCAATCCCCCAATTGCTCCAGGAAAATAGATAGATAGATAGATAGATAGATAGATAGATAGATAGATAGATAGATAGATAGATAGATAGATAGATAGATAGATAGATAGATAAACATAGACAGAACAAAACAGGCAGAGAGTGATGATATAGGGGGATATAGATAGATAGAAAGAAATGAGACATACATGAGAGAGGGATAGGTAGAAGAATAGATAGATAGGTAGAGACATTGTATAAAGTGATAACCCTCTGGAAAAGCTTTTGAAGCAACACCCCAATTGGTTTGGGAAAATAGATAGATAGATAGATAGATAGATAGATAGATAGATAGATAGATAGATAGATAGATAGAAAAAAAACAGAGACATACATGAGAGAGGGGTAAGTAGATGGATAGATAGACATGTTTCTAGAACTGTTATAAAGTGATCACCCTCTGGGAAAGCTTTGAAGCAATCCCCCAATTGCTCTAGGAAGATAGATAGATAGATAGATAGATAGATAGATAGATAGATAGATAGATAGATAGATAGATAGATAGATAGATAGATAGATAGATAGATAGATAGTTGGATAGATAGATAGATAGATAGATAGATAGATAGATAGATAGATAGATAGATAGATAGATAGATAGATAGATAGATAGTTGGATTGATAGAAAAAAACAGAGATGGATATGAGAGAGGGGTAAGTAGATGGATAGAGAGATCATTTTAGAGAAATTGATTAAAATTATCACCCTTTGGAAAAGCTTTGAAGCAATCCCCCAATTGCTGCAAGAAAATAGATAGATAGATAGATAGATAGATAGATAGATAGATAGATAGATAGATAGATAGATAGATAGATAGATAAATAGAAAAACATAGACAGAAAAAAATCAGGGAGAGGGTGATGAGAGGGGGAGATAGATAGATAGATAGATAGATAGATAGATAGATAGATAGATAGATAGATAGATAGATAGATAGATAGATAGATAGATAGATATAAAAGATAGAGATAAAAAAAAACTGAGATGGATATGAGAGAGGGATAAGTAGATGGATAGATAGATATTTTTAGAGAAATTGTATAAAGTGATCACCCTCTGGAAAAGCTTTTGAAGCAATCCCCCAATTGGTTCAGGAAAATAGATAGATAGATAGATAGATAGATAGATAGATAGATAGATAGATAGATCGACAGACAGACAGACAGATAGATAGATAGATAGATAGATAGATAGATAAGCATTGAAACAGAAAAAACAGAGAGCGATGAGAGGGGGACAGATAGCTAGAGAGAGAGATAGAATATATTTTATATCTGCACAGACCTACACAAGGAACTTGCGATTAATTCTTCTAAACTTTTAGGTTTATCTATCTCCTTATTGTTGGTCCGGTGACCCGGCACTGACGATTCTGTCTCTCCTGTGTGTATGGCCCCCTCTCACATGTCGCGCAATCTGCGTCACTATATTAATGTCCAAATCTAATTTACCAGAAAGACGTGTTGTTTTAGATTGAGACGTCAATCCTCTTCTCCTTCCTTCCTTCTCCTCTCCCCTTTCTTCTCCTAATGTCCACATCTGCACCTTCCTTCCATTATAACACCTCACCGACCGACTAGTCTGATTTTATAGCATTTACCGGGAATCTGGTTTAAAGACTTTCAGCGTTCTGGGTTATTTATCAGACTGTGAAATATCCAGATAAATCTACATTTCGCTGAAGAGTTGAATCTGCCGGCAGGATCCTTTCTTCTCCATCTACCCTGCGATAGCAGCGCAGCGAACTTTTCGCTTTCATTCCCAAAATGCTGCGCCAGAGCGATAATTCTGTGCGCTCCATATCACAGCATATTATGGGCGAATGTATGAGGTTTGCATGCAGCTTGTTCAGATCGCCCAGTACAAGAGATCGCTATACAGACCCTCTGCAGGAAAAAGAGCACATGATCCTAACAAAGCAATGTGATTTTTATAAACTTCAACCTTCAATAATTTTTTTTTAGCAAGTTTCTTTTTTTTTCACTTTACTTTAATAGGTCCCATCAGATTTTTTTTATTGATTTTTTTTCATACCTTTATTCTATTTTAATTATTTTTCTACTACTAATAAATTCATTTATAAATAAATTAAACAAAACACATTAGATAAAAGACTCCATTTGAATGGGTTTTGTTTTCATTCCTCTGTGGAGCTAGAAATTACGATGTCCAAAAAGTACTTTGTCTTCTGAAAATGAATTAACTATTAATTGTTATATTTAGGGCAGATTTTGTTATTATTATTTCTATGATTGTTATTTTTATTTGTTAAAAAATAACAACAAAAACAGTAATAACAAGAGTATTATTATTATTATTATTATTATTATTATTATTAATAATAATAATAATAATAATAATAATCTTATATTAATATGAATAATAATAGGAATAGTCATATGAATAATATGAATAGTAATTTATTAATATAGAAATCATTTCGATCAAACTTGAAGCTCTTTTATTTAGCTACTGTAGAAATACAAGCTCTGGGGTTTTAAAAACAAGAAATAGTAAAGGATAAACTAACTATACTTAGTGTCAGCTGGATTTAACTAATTAATTAAAAAAGTACATCAAAGTATAATTTCAACTTCTGTCTCAACAACTGCAATAGCAAAATAAAGCCCTAGACTTCTACAAAGCAAAAAACTATGTACCTTTTTTTGGTAATGAAAAAAGGATTAACTAATTAGGATATACGACTAATAAGGATATTAAACACGATACTAATGAACAAAAGTATTTATTTTGAGAATTAATCAATTATTATTTAACTATATATATATATATATATATAGATATAGTAATCAAGGCTTTACTCATATTTAAAAGTATTATGTCTATCTGTGTGTCAACTGCTGCTATGGACCTTTAATAAAGAGCAAATGATAAATCTTTTTTCTGAAAATGAAGGATTACCTAATTATTATACTTTTAATACAAAATATACTTTACTGTTGAATACACGTATTAAAAAAAAAAAAAGTATAACTTCAACTTGTGTCTCAACAGCTACTATAAAACACTTTACAACGCAAATTCTAAACCTTTTATTCTGAGAGTTAATAAAGGAATAACTAATTATGATATGTATAATGCAAAATATACTTAACTAGCTAATACAAGTATTTAAGAGTAATATTTTTTTCCCTGTGTCTCAGCAACTGCAATAGAACTACAAGTCCCCAAAACACATTATTATTATTATTATTATTATTATTATTATTATTATAACCTTTTTTTTTCTCTTAATGATTATTTAATTAATAAAATGTAATATGTCAATAAAACTTCACTTATTGATAAAAATATCGTTTTACACAGGAGCTGCAACAGAAGTTCAGGCTGAATCTGCATTGTTATTAGTGAAAGAATAACTTTGTCACAGTAAGCTCTCATTTAAACCAGACTCAACCTACAGCTTGCCATCTGCTGGAGAACCACAAGAGCCAGCAGTTAAAAATAGCTGGAGAATCTCATCTCAAAGGGACCCTGTTATGTTGCAGGATGGAGATTTCCTGTCAACCTAGTTCTTTTAGCTTACTAACAAAAAAGTGCTTGTGTTTTCTCTTTTTTTTCTTTTTTTTTTAAGGGATTGCATTGTAGGCTGGGCTTTGTAGTCCTGCAGAAGCTGCAGAGCCTAGCTTTGATTTGAACTAAAAATAGGTTTATTTTAGCAGGAATTTGGAGCTTCAAGTTTTTGTTTGGTTTGGCAAGGACTGTAAGTAAGATAATAATATTGATCTGAATGATCTGGGAGGCAGGGGCTCATTCCTTCTTGGCATCCCCTGCTGCCCTGTAGCCGTGCCATTAGTAGAGGATAGTGGGCTAGTGAGTGATACTCACCCAGTCCTGGGAGAGGAAAGATTTGTGCAGTTACAGAGCAGGGAAAAGACTCTGCAGTCTCCTTCTCAGCAGCCTGGGAACAAGGAAAGCCCCCATCTGATTTGGCTTTTATTAAACCCTGGGAGAAATACGGATTGAATTAACCAGGGAGTAGAGAGGAGAGGGAGAGAGGGGAGTTTGCTTTGGCTGTGGTTACAAAGCAGTCTCAAGTCCAGCGGCCTCTCTAATTGCAAGCTCTTGGGGACAAAAACAGCTCCTCCTGACTGTCTGCACCCTAAACAATACACAGTTTATGTATTATAATGGAAATGTATGTATTTTGTGTAACAACAAGTTTTAAACTATTGTTTAAGATTAGTGATGGACGAACTTCCGACGGGACGTTTCGCGAAAGCGAAATGCGAACGGACCCAAACGTTCGCGAAACCGAACGTTCGCCGCGGGCCCCATTGACTTCAATGGGAGGCGAACTTTGCAAACCTTCATGTCGAATTTGCGGCCACGTGGTAATTATTAGGGGGTAAAACGTAGTCCCACCATCTGGACAATGACATAATACATGTATGAGGTGAATTTGGGATCGATAACTACAAGCATTTTTATTTTATTTGGGAAATTGTTCTAACAATTCAGGACTATGGAGCTAATGAAGGCAATGGAGGAGAGGGAAGGTCAGGGACCAGGGTAGGCAAAGAAGAGGGTGCAGGAGATGATCACCAGCAGCGTGACATACCGGAATGACACATGCACCGTGATAGAGGCATCTGACAGCAGCACCGTAATACAGAGCACTGACAGCAGCACCGTGACATACAGCGCTGACAGCAGCACCGTGACATACAGCGCTGACAGCAGCACCGTGACATACAGCGCTGACAGCAGCACCGTGACATACAGCGCTGACAGCAGCACCGTGACATACAGCGCTGACAGCAGCACCGTGACATACAGCGCTGACAGCAGCACCGTGACATACAGCGCTGACAGCAGCACCGTGACATACAGCGCTGACAGCAGCACCGTGACATACAGCGCTGACAGCAGCACCGTGACATACAGCACTGACAGCAGCACCGTAAGCAGCCCCAGGAGGAAGTCAGCACAGCACAGGGATGGTGTGATCCCCTCATAATAAGAACCCCCAGGAGGAAGTCAGCACAGCACAGGGATAGTGTGATCCCTTCATAATAAGAACCCCCAGGAGGAAGTCAGCACAGCACAGGGATATCATAAGCAGCCCCAGTAGAAATATGACACCGCTCAACCTCTTCAAAGAGGAGGGTAGGGGCATATAGTACGGTGTGCTTTTTTGGGTCAAGGAAGTGAGCCAAATGAATTAAGAAGGTCTGTGTGCTTGATTAAAAAAATAGTTTATAGACATATACATGGTCTACTGGTCACATGTGTTGAATTCCTCCGAGATCCATGCCTCATTCATTTTTAGAAATGTGAGGTAGTTAACACTGTCGTGAGCTAGGCGAGTACGCTTATCGGTCACAATCCCCCCTGCTGCGCTGAACGTCCTTTCGGACAGGACACTGGATGAGGGGCAAGCCAACAGTTCGATTGCAAATTGGGCAAGCTCTGGCCAGAGGTCAAGCCTGCCCACCCAGTAGTCTAGGGGTTCATCACTCCTCAGAGCGTCCACATCGGCCGTTAACCCAATGTAGTCGGACACCTGACGGTCTAGGCGTTCCCTGATGCTGGATCCGGATGACACCTGTCGATGGGTCGGCTGAAAGAATGACCTCATATCCGAAGTCACCAACACATCTTCAAACCGGCCTCTTCTTGCAGGCGCTGTTGGATTGGTACCCGCAAATCCTTCTCTGGGAGTGGGAATTGCTCCTCTGCCAGCGCACGCAAAAGCAGAATGCAGCATTTCTCGAAGCAAGGCCTGGAAGTGCTGCATTCTGACAGCCCTCTGCGACGGCGGTAACATTTCCGCCATTTTGTGTTTGTACCGGGGGTCTAAGTACGTTGCCACCCAGTACTGGTCCTTGACCCTCATGCTTTTTATACGGGGGTCCCTATTAAAACACTGGAGCATGAAGGCCCCCATTTGCACTAAAGTGGAAGCGGTGTGGTGGCCTGGCTCCTGCTCATCATCCAGGATAATGTCGTCCTCTTCATTCTCCTCTCCCCATCCTCGCACAACAGGGATCCCAGAAAGGTTTAAAGCATGCTCTTCTTGCTCCTGCTCATCCGCCCCGGCACCATCCTCCTCTGACTCCTCATCAGACTCCTGTTGTTGACTTGTCTCAGATAGAGTAGCCCCCCCTGGGAATTCATCCAGCATTGCGACTTCCTCATCTTCCCGCTCCTGCTCCTCCACAGCCTGATCAATGACACGACGCAATGCACGCTCCAGAAAGAAGGCATAAGGTACCATGTCACTGATGGCGCCATGGCTGCGACTGACCAGTTTGGTGATCTCCTCAAATGGCCGCAGAAGTCTGCATGTGTCGCGCATGAGCAGCCACTGGCGCGGTGAAAAAAAACCCAGCTCCCCAGAACCGTTTCTTTCGCAGAGTTCATACAGGTAGACGTTAACTGCACGTTTCTGCTGGAGCAGCCTATCAAGCATATAGAAGGTTGAGTTCCATCGCGTCGGGCAATCGCAAATAAGACGTCTGACCGGCAGATGGTGTCGCCGCTGAATGTCAGCAAGGCGAGCCATGGCCGTGTAAGATCTTCTGAAATGGGCCGAGATTTTCCTTGCCTGCCGCAAGATGTCCTGGACCCCAGGGTATTTGACAAGGAATCGCTGCACGACCAAGTTTAAGACGTGTGCCATGCACGGCACGTGCGTGATTTTGCCCTGTTTCAATGCGCTAAGCAGATTGGCACCGTTGTCACACACCACTTTACCAACTGTCAAATTGAGCGGTGTTAGCCACTCATCTGCCTGTGAACGCAAAGCTGAAAGGAGTGCCGGGCCAGTGTGGCTCTTTGCTTCCAGGCACAACAGATGCAGCACGGCATGGCAACGTCTCACCTGGCATGTGGAATAGGTTCTGGGGAGCTTGGGCGGTGCAGCGGAAGAGACGCTAGCAGCGGAAAAGGAGGAGGCAGCTGAGGAGGAGAGGGAGGAGGATGGAGTAGGAGGAGGAGAAGAAGAGTCAGGCCTGCATGCAATCCGTGGCGGTAAAACCAAATCTACACGGGTGCCACGGGTTACATGCTTGACGGCCGTCAGAAGGTTCACCCAGTGGGCAGTAAAACTGATATACCTTCCCTGCCCGTGTTTGCTAGACCACGTGTCTGTGGTCAGATGTATCTTGGCACCGACACTGTGTGCCAGAGATACATTCACTTGCCGCTGAACATGGCCATATAGCTCTGGGATGCCCTTCTCTGAGAAATACTTCCTTCCTGGGACCTTCCATTGTGGTGTTCCAATGGCCACAAATTTGCGAAAGGCCTCCGAGTCCACCAGTTTATATGGCAGTAGTTGGCGGGCTATGAGTTCTGACAAGCCAGCCGCCAACCGTTGGGCAAGAGGGTTATCCGGCGTCATCATTTTTTTACGCTCAAACATTAGGCCCACGGAAGCCTGCCTTTTTGCAGAAAAATGTGAGCTTGGCGTGATGGAAGGTGGAGTGGAGGACAATTGTGAGGAGAGAGGAGAAGGAGAAGTAGAAGACGAGGCTGGACGGTGAGAGCCTGCAGTGTGGCTTTGTGTGTTCCGTTGCTCCCACTGGGCTCGGTGATGGCTGCTCAAGTGCCTTCTTAAGGCGGTCGTCCCTAGGTGAGTATTGGGCTTACCGCGACTAACGCGTTGACTGCAAAGATTGCAGATGGCAACGCTATTGTCAGCAGCGGACACGTTAAAAAAAGCCCACACTGCGGAGCCATGTGCCGGTGTCCTGGGAGCGCCAGATGTGACCGTACATGGTCGATGACTCGCTCCTGATACATTTGCAGTCTGCTTTGTCCCTCCTGTGCAATGTAAGTTATTCCTGCTTCTCCTCCCTATCTGCTGGTCCATATCTCCCTCTGAACTCCCCTCCTCTTCCTCTCTTGTGGGCACCCACGTGACATCACTAGACACGTCATCATCAACGTCACCTTCCCCACCGCTATAAGTAGAGATCTCGGAGTAGGCAGCAACACCGGGGACCAACCTCCTCCTTGGGCTGATCTGGGTACTGTCGTCAGACTGCTGAGTAGCGCTTGTTGCTACCTCCTCTTCCTGATCCAATACCAAGAGTGGCTGCGCATCAGAAATGTCCTCTTGATATGGATCGGAAAATAATTCCAGTGACTCAAGCGGAAGGTATGTGGTGGTGGTGGTGGTGGTCGTGTTGTTGGTGGTAGTGTCTTTGGGGGTGCACATAGCAGAGAGTGAAGAAGAGGGTGCAGATCGAGAGGATGAGGAGGGTGCAGAAGAGTAAGGCTGAGCGAGCCACTCAACCAAGTCTGGTGCATCCTTTAAAGTAATTGAACGCACCTTCTGCAACTTCCCACTTTGGCTCAAGCCTGTTGCTCCTGCCCTACCCCTACCACCCCTGCGGAAGGGCCTGCCTCTTCCTCTGCCTGTCATTTTTTAAATGACCCTGTGACAAAACTCTTAGTCCCTATACCGATGAAGGACTGCTGCAGTATAGGGCAGCAGTCAGCAGTGGTGCACGTCAACCCTATCTATTGTGGACCGATAGCGGTCCTTACAGAACAGCAGACTGTACCGCACTCAAGCCTATGTACCGTAGCACCCTATACCAAGTTACCAGTCCTTATAAGAACTTTTGTGGACCAAGCAGGTTGTGTATTAGTGTTTAGCAGACTGTACGTCAGTCCCTATACCGCTGAAGGACTGCTGCAGTATAGGGCAGCGGTCAGCAGTGGTGCACGTCAACCCTATCTATTGTGGACCGATAGCGGTCCTTACAGAACAGCAGACTGTACCGCACTCAAGCCTATGTACCGTAGCACCCTATACCAAGTTACCAGTCCTTATAAGAACTTTTGTGGAACAAGCAGGTTGTGTGTTAGTGATTAGCAGACTGTACGTCAGTCCCTATACCGCTGAAGGACTGCTGCAGTATAGGTGAGCGGTCAGCAGTGGTGCACGTCAACCCTATCTATTGTGGACCTATAGCGGTCCTTACAGAACAGCAGACTGTACCGCACTCAAGCCTATGTACCGTAGCACCCTATACCAAGTTACCAGTCCTTATAAGAACTTTTGTGGACCAAGCAGGTTGTGTATTAGTGTTTAGCAGACTGTACGTCAGTCCCTATACCGCTGAAGGACTGCTGCAGTATAGGGCAGCGGTCAGCAGTGGTGCACGTCAACCCTATCTATTGTGGACCGATAGCGGTCCTTACAGAACAGCAGACTGTACCGCACTCAAGCCTATGTACCGTAGCACCCTATACCAAGTTACCAGTCCTTATAAGAACTTTTGTGGAACAAGCAGGTTGTGTGTTAGTGATTAGCAGACTGTACGTCAGTCCCTATACCGCTGAAGGACTGCTGCAGTATAGGGCAGCGGTCAGCAGTGGTGCACGTCAACCCTATCTATTGTGGACCGATAGCGGTCCTTACAGAACAGCAGACTGTACCGCACTCAAGCCTATGTACCGTAGCACCCTATACCAAGTTACCAGTCCTTATAAGAACTTTTGTGGAACAAGTGAGTTGTGAATGTTTAGCAGACTGCAGCAGAAGGGCAGCAGTCAAGTATAATATCCTTTCTATATTTGGAAGAAAGAATATTATACATGTACAAGCCTATTACTGTACCACTGATACCAGTCCTGAAAAGAACCTTTGTGGAACTAATAATAACAGCAAGTCTTTAAAATTACCCTCACTGCCTGACAACACTGCTTCCTTCCTGTCCCTATACAAATTGGCAAAAAAAGAGAACGATTAGTGGTTACTGGAACAGCTCTTTTGTGGACCTTGATAGTAACAGCTAATGATGATGATGATGATGATGAAAGACTAATCTGGCTGTCCCTGTAGCATACACCGTCCTTTCCCTTTCTCTAAACTAACAAAAGACACTCAGGCTGCTGCAAGAATCAGCAGCACAGCAAACCTATCAACACCTAACACCTATACCAGTCCTGAAAAGAACTTTTGTGTACCAAATAGCTAGTGGTTTATCTCTCCCTACTCCACACAGGAACCTGTCCCTATCGTAACAGAAGAAAGAATGTAAAATGGCCACCGGATCGGGTGTATTTATAGGTTAGGGGGAATGTCCAAGTGTCCATGTGCTGTCATGTCTCAATTGGCTGTCCTGTATCACATGATAAACGTGTCACCAAAGGTTAAAGTTCTTGTATACATTAAACACGTAAGTCCGCCGCGGCGAACGACGGAAAAAGGCGTTCGAACGTGCGGACCGCGAATGTCGGAAATTCGCCGCGAAACGACCGCCGGGCGAAACGTTCGTCCATCACTATTTAAGATGAATTAAGTGCAGGGGTATTGAATTAAAATTCAAGGAGGTCAGGTCAGTAAAAGTTTTTTCCAGCAGAAGTCAGAGTCTAATGTTTGTGCTGTAAGTCAGATCCTAGTATTTATGTAGTAATCGAAAATAATAGAAAATAAGCCATATACAATTTCCATAGCATTTCAATAATATTTATTGTAAATTTTGTGTACCTCCCCCTTTTATATCAGGTTGTCCCATCAGAGTGCCCCCTTAGCTTAGATCAGGTGTCTCCATTAGAGCAACCCCTTACATCAGGTGTCCCCATCACAGTGCCCACTACATCAAGTGTCCCCATCAGGATACCCCCTCATCAGGTGTCTCCATTCATCAGGTGTCCCCATCACATTGCCTTCTTACATCAGGTGTCCCAACAAAGTGTCCCCTTACATAGGGTGTTTCCATCACAGTGCCATCTTACACCAGGTGTCCCCATCACAGTGTCCCCATCACAGTATCCCTTACATCAGATGCCCCCATCACAGAGTCCCTTTTCATTAGGTGTCCCCTCTTATCAAGTGTAAGGTGTCCCCAACAATGTGTCCCCTTACATCAGGTGTCCCCATTACAGTGTCCCCTTTCATTGGGTGTCCCCAACAAAGTGACCCCTTACATCAGGTGTCGCCATCACAGTACTCTCCACATCTGGTGTCCACATCAGGTGTCCCCATCACAGTGCCCCCTTACATCAGGTGTCTCCATTTCAGTGTCCTCTTACATCAGGTGTCCCCATCACAGTGCCCCCTTCCTTTAGATGTCCCCATCACAGTGTCCTCTTTCATCAAGTGTCCTCATCATGTTGATTGTTTTCCTCACAGTGCCATCTTACAGCAGATGTCCCCATCTCAGTGCCTCTTACTTCAGGTGTCCCCATCTCAGTGCCCCCTAACATCAGGTGTCCCCATCTCAGTCTCCTCTTACATCAGGTGTCCCCATAACAGAATCCCCTTACATCAGGTGTCCCCATAACAGAGTCCCCTTACATCAGGTGTCCCCATCCATCACAATGGCCCCTTTACATCAGGTGTCCCCATCAGAGTGTCCTCTTACATCAGGTGCCCCCATCAGTGTGCCCCCCTTACATCAGGTGTCCCCATCACAATGCCCCCTTTACATCCTCCTCTTACTTCAGATGTCCCCTTTCATCAGGTGTCCCCATCATAGAGTCCGCTTACATTAGGTGTCCCCATCACTGATTCCTCATACTGTACATCAGGTGTCCCCATCAACATGCCCCCTTATTGCACATGCCTAAGAAACATATATAACAAAAAAAAAAAAAAGAATGTAGATTCCTTTCATACTCTGTTGTGCATCACTGCTGTTTTAAATGGTCATCTAATCTAACAACAAAGAATGAATATATTTCAGTATACTTGCCCTTAGATGTGGTGGCTGAATTAGCTTTGTTTTTTTCTGCTTTTTATTTTTTATTTTTACTAGATGATCCTGCCAGTACTTTCTGTCCCACTGTGACAACGCCCACTGTACTGTATCTATGGAGGAGCAGCGTTGTCACTCTGGAACAGGAAGTGTTTAGGATTACAAAATTGCATCATCCCCCTCTTCCCTTTTCATAAAATAGGGGGAGGTGTTCTGTAGATCGCAGAGAGAACAGGGAACAATGCGATAACAGTAATGCAGGCAGAGAGCTCAGGAAGTTATGAGCTCTGTATTTTTGCTAGGATTAACAGGTATTTCTGACAGTTATTAGACAGATAAAAATGTTTAAAAAAAAGGTTTCGATGGTTTATAATAGACTAAAAGGAAGGAAATAAGAGTTCATTCTTAGGACTGAGATTAATATTTACAGATATATCTAGTAAGGTATAGGACAGGGCCCTCCAAACTATAGCCCTTGGGCCACATCTGGGCCACTACAAGATTTTGCCCAGCCCACAGTTAGGGTCAGTGGCATATTCTTAATGGGGACTGATTGAGCATTAAGGTCAGTAGAGGCCTCCCATGGTTTTCTGATGTAAGGGGGAACTGTGATGGGTGATTCTGATATACGGGGGATCAAGAAGGGGAACCTAAAGTAAGGGGGGACTCTGATGTGGTCTCTGATGTAAGGGGGGCTCTAAAAGGGACCCTAATGTAAGGATGAACTCTGATGGGGACCCTGATATAAGGGGGAGCCCTGACGGCGACCCTGATGTAACATAGAACTCTGAGGGGGACCCTAATTTATGGGGGAAATATAATGGGGACCCTAATATATGAGGGAACTCTGATGTGGACTCTGATGTAAGAGGGGGAATCTAACGGGGACCCTATTATAAAGGGGAACTCTGATGGGGACCCTGATTTATGTTGGACTGTGATGGGGGCCCTGATATTAGGGGTAATGCTGTTGGGGACCCTAACATAAGGGGAAACTCTGATGGTGATCCTGATGTTACGGGGAACTCTGATGGGGACCCTTATGTAAGGGGGATTTCTGATGGGGACCTTGAGATAAGGGGGAGCTCTGATGGCAACCCTGATGTAACATGGAACTCTGAGGGGGACCCTAATATACGGGGGGAATCTAATGGGGACCCTGATATATGAGGGAATTCTCATGTGGACTCTGATGTAAGGGGAGAATCAAATTGGGGCCTTATTATAAAGGGGAACTTTGATGGTGACCCTTATTTAGGTTGGACTGTGATGGGGGCCCTGATATTAGGGGTGATGCTGATGGGCACCCTGACATAAGTGAAAAAACTTTGATGGTGATCCTGATGTAAGGGGAACTCTGATGGGGACCCTGATGTAAGGGGGAACTCTGATGGGGACCCTGATGTAAGGGGGAACTCTGATGGGGACCCTGACATAAGGGAGGACTGTGATTTAGGGTGGATTTTTTACATCCCGGAAACATTTGTAAAATATATCATGTGGCCCTCATGCTGTTTGGAGATCCCCGGTATAGAACAATGTACTGTATAAATGGCAGCCAATCATGTGAGCTGATCAAAGCAAAGTAAGTTCTGATTGGCCGAGGCTGATTAATGCCTTCTACATATCTCTTTGCTCTTCTCCTTGCATGCATTAAATCTGTATCTCTTTATGAAGTCCCCATGCTGGGCACATATGTACTTGTCTTTGATTTATCCCCAATGTGTAGCCTCTCCTCTTTCTCTTCAGCATGCTGTAGCTACGCATAAGAATAAAGCTTGGCTCCCATGATGCAACTGTAGCTTCCTTTTCCCAGATATTGCATAAGTGATGCTGTCAAGCTATTTGCTTCTCATTATTTTCATTAGAAGCTGCATGAAATCATGTATAGCAGGGACAAGCAGTCAGGGGAGGCAGTTGAGGCAAAGCCTCACCTGCCATGATCATAAAAAATAATAAAAAAATCAAGATTTGAGGGTCGTAGCTCGGCGACCTGAGGGTAGGTAGCCTAAGTCCTACCCCACCACTGGTAAAAAAAATTGGGGCTGCCACGACCTATGGTTCCAGAGATACGGGGCTCCTTGCGCAGCCTGTCAGAAGCTACATGCAGAGCGGCCAGTTTAAATACAAGCTGGCACACCCGGTTTGCAGCAGACTGAGAGGATGAGCTCACAGTGCCTCTCCTCACTTCTTGTCAGAGGTACTGAGCTCAATGGACAGCTTGGAGACTTGGACCAATGGTAAAGCACCATTGGAACAAGCTGTCCAACAAAAAAATGCTGCAGTGGAGGCACGCCTCTCACTGCAGTGTCATAGAAGGGGGCGTGTCTAAAAGACACATGCTCCCTGCCAGCCCAGCCCTCTCAATTAGAAAGACAGAATGTGTTTTTGGGTATAAGATTTACCCACAATCCCATGTTTTTCTCACACAGTTAAGAGGGAGAATGAGAATCTTCTGCTGCTGAAAAGGTACAAGCTAAATTATATATTATTATGCTATATGTTATAAGATAATCATTTATTATTTATCTATTTACTGTAAAATTACTGGTTGGAAGTTATAACTTCAAACTTCAGTAATTTGTCCCTTAAGCCACCTGCTTGAGTGCAGTTTTTAAAAATATAGTAAATTACCTTAAAAACAATATATAATAATAATTTGTATATTACTTACTTATGGTAATTAACCCCTCGCCACCCAGGCCAATTCTAACACTTCTCTCCTACATGTAAAAATCGACTTTTTTTGCTAGAAAATTACTCAGAACTAGGGATGAGCTCGGGTGTTCGTCTCGAACATCGGCCGTTCGTCTGTTCGGCGAATTCAGAACTTTGTGGACCGTTCGCACCAAATTCGTATGGCACGAACAGCCCACAATGCACTACGTTATCGCAGTGCATTGCTGGCTCATGATTGGCCAAGCATGCACTGTGACCCCGCATGCTTGGCCAATCACAGCGCCGACAGCGAGGAGAGCCATAATTGGCCACATGCAGGATGCCTGTGGCCAATTATAGCTCAGGGGGTTTAGTACACGCCCCACACTATATAAGGCCGTCAAGCACGGCGGCCTTGTGTAGTGTGTTCCGGCATGCAGGGAAAGAACAAGATAGGCAGGGACAGTGTGTTCTTTTCTCAGGCATCTACAGGAGTTAGTGGGTGTTGTGTGCCTCCAGTGCAGTATACACCTGTATCTACCCTTTTTTGCTGGTGTTCCCTAATACAGGCATCTGCAGGAGTTAGTGGGTGTTGTGTGCCTCCAGCACAGTATACACCTGTATCTACCCTTTATTGCTGGTGTTTTTTAATACAGGCATCTGCAGGAGTTAGTGGGTGTTGTGTGCCTCCAGCACAGTATACACCTGAAGATACTCCTTATTGCTGGTGTTGTCTGTTGCATATCTTGCATATTAGCCTTTAAAATTAGCACTTTTGATTTCGAACGTTCGAGTCCCATAGACTTTAATAGGGTTCTAAAGTTCGTACGAATTTTCGGTCCGTTGAAAGGTTCTGGTGGGAACCGAACCTGGAGGTGTTCGGCTCATCCCTACTCAGAACCCCCAAACATTATATATATTGTCTTAGCAGACACCCTACTCAATAATATGGGGCATGATTGAAAACAAAGTTTACCTTATCCAGTGTGAATTCAAGCAGAGGCCTTGTTAGCAGCTAGTTTGGCAGTCTATAAAAACTTGGCAGGGCTTCTAATCCTTCCGTCCCACAAACGAATACAAAATTCAAGCGGTATTAAACCCAAAAGCAAACATTTATTTCATTGCAGATTACCAATTCAGATGTGATGACTGCATTCATTTTCTTTTTTTTTAGGCTTTCTTTCTTCTGTTTCTACCTGGTGATCCAGCCAGCGAGTCAGTTGTTTTTAAATGAACAAGCCCTTCTGCAAATGTAGCAGTTAGAGCATTTGGGACAAGCCATTTACTACTGACAGGGATTCTTATAATGATCAGCTTTTATTTATTTATGTTAATACCGTTATCCCAAAAAAGAACAAAAAAAAAAAACTGTTTGCTGTAACTGATTATAAAGGGTAAAGCTGAAGTTCAGCTTCAATTTGTTAGGTATATCTAAATCTGGCCTGGTGATGTCAAACTGCGGCCCCTCAGCTGTTGCATAACTACAAGCCCCATAAGGACAATGCAAGGCTGACATTTACAAGCATGACTCCAAAAGGCAGAGGCATGATGGGACTCAAATGTGAGTCCCGCGATTTGTCAGTCACACATCGGCGCTTTAAAATCGCGGGCTAGCGGCAAATCCGCCCACGATCAAAGCACTGAAGTGTGAATGCAGCCTAAGGAGGTACAAACGGTCCTTCTGTAAGGGGCTCTGGGCCAACAGGGGGCCCAGGCAGCTGGGTGAATCAAAGGTGAGCAGGGAGGGTGATTGGCTCAGTGGGGGCAATTGCTGGAACTGGTCCCCTGTATGGCTCTCTCTGCAGCAGGCTTCTTCTAATATCCTCCTACCAGTTCTTCTGTATGGGGCCGAGGTCACCAGGGGCCCAGGCAGCTGGGTGAATCAGATGTAGGCATGGAGGGTGATTGGTGCTGGGGGGGCAATTACTGGAACCTGTCCCCTGTATTGCTCTCTCTGCAGCACCTGAAAGCTGGCTTCTTCTCCTCTCCCTTCTACCAGTCCTTCTGTACGGGGCCCAGGCCAGCAGGGGGCCCAGGCACTGGGTGAATCAAAGGTGAGCAGGGAGGGTGATTGGCTCAGTGGGGGCAATTGCTGGAACTGGTCCCCTGTATGGCTCTCTCTGCAGCAGCTGAAAGCTGGCTTCTTCTCCTCTCCCACCTACCAGTTCTTCTGTATGGGGCCCAGGCCATCAGGGGGCCCAGGCAGCTGGGTGAATCAGATGTGAGCATGGAGGATGAATGGTGCTGGGGTGGGGGGGAATTACTGGAACCTGTCCCCTGTATTGCTCTCTCTGCAGCACCTGAAAGCTGGCTTCTTCTACTCTCCCTCCTACCAGTCCTTCTGTATGGGGGCCAGGCCAGCAGGAGGCCCAGGCAGCTGGGTAAGTCGGATGTGGGCAGGAAGGGTTTTGGGCCCAATGGAGGGCAATTACTGAAACCAGTCCACTGTACGGCTCTCTCTACAGCAGCTGAAAGCTGGCTTCTTCTCCTCTCCCTTCCACTGGCTTTCAGCTGCTGCAGAGGGCCATACAGGGGACCGGTTCCAGTAATTGCCCCCCAATGCGCCCATCACCAACCATGCCCACATCTGAGTCCCACTGCTGTATATAACTGCATAACTGGTGATCGATATCGATCCCTCACTGTGTTCATTCAAAACTGGTGATCAATATCGATCCCTCATTGTGTTCATTCATAACTGGTGATCGATATCGATCCCTCACTGTGTTCATTCATAACTGGTGATCGATATCGATCCCTCACTGTGTTCATTCATAACTGGTGAGCGATATCGATCCCTCAGTGTGTTCATTCATAACTGGTGAGCGATATCGATCCCTCAGTGTGTTCATTCATAACTGGTAATCAATATCGATCCCTCACTGTGTTCATTCATAACTGGTGATCGATATCAATCCCTCGCTGTGTTCATTCATAACTGGTGATCAATATCGATCCCTCACTGTGTTCATTCATAACTGGTGATCGATATCAATCCCTCGCTGTGTTCATTCATAACTGGTGATCAATATCGATCCCTCACTGTGTTCATTCATAACTGGTGATCGATATCAATCCCTCGCTGTGTTCATTCATAACTTGTGATCCATATCGATCCCCACTGTGTTCATTCATAACTGGTGATCAATATCGATCCCTCACTGTGTTCATTCATAACTGGTGATCAATATCGATTCCTCACTGTGTTCATTCCTAACTGGTGACCAATATTGATCCCTCACCGTGTTCATTCATAACTGAAGCATAGTAAACTGTGTTTATTGTGGGGGGGGGGGGGGAGCATGTCAGGTTGGCTGCGTTGGGCCCCATGGTTTCTAACAGCAACCCTGACATGCAGACCAGCCTAAGCAATGCACAGAAAATGATACTGAACCTCCACGATTGGAAGAACTGAAATCCAATGAATGAAACAGGGACAGTCCAGCTGGGGAGGAAAGATGATGCTCAGCATCCTCCAGCCAGGAAATGAGGCGGAGCCCTATCTGACTCGGAGCTTCTGGTGCACACTGTGAGAAGCTCACAGTGTGCAGTGAAATCAGAGTAAGCCATTTCAGTCCAGGAGAGGAGCCGGTACAACCGCGCAAGACTGAAGGGAGGGCCGGAGATCAGCGCTAAAGGGAAGGGGCTTCCAGAATTATCGGCAATGTATCTTGCCCAACAAACCGAAAAATCTTCACCCCCCCCCCCCCCCCATGTCACGCACGGCAGGAAAAAAACTGGGTTATTGTAGAATTAGCGAGGGAAGTGCAACGCAATCCTGAATCTGATTGGCCGCTGCGAGTGCCGCTGTTTGCATCGAGTTACCAAACAAACTCATATAACTCTTCAATCAGCACCACGCACCGCGCTCATATGATCCGCAGTGATTTACGTCCTCTATAAAAATCAAATCCCCGGATTCCTCCTTTGAAGAGACACTTTAAAAAGTGACCGGAAATTCTGTTTTATGGGGGGTCAGTCCCATCCATAATCTCCCAATACTCAGCTGACAGATAACAAGTTCCACCTTTACAGGCAGAGAGCAATGAAGTTGTACTATTCTGTATTAGGTAGATGGAGGGGGGGGGGGGGGGGGTAATTCTGCGGCTTAAAGCTGCATTAAACCCAAAAGCAAAAATACAATATATTGCAGCTCACAATTCTTAGATGTGATGGCTGCATTTCTTTTTCTTTTTCAGCTTTCTTTCCTTTATTTTTCCCTGGTGATCCTGACCAGTGTCAGGACAAGGACATCTAGAGCCCGGGGCGATCGTGCCCAAACTGCACCCCCCCCCAGATGTATGAGTATTACGTGTCAGCAAAGATCCCCCCCCCCCAAAAAAAAAGCTGAGCGCTAATCTAACATTCTTACCCCCTAAGCATGAATTCCCCCTCCTCCCAGTACAAATCTTGGCTCCCTCAATTCCCAAATCCCCCAGTACAAAAGCACCCCCCCCCCAAAAAAAGAACCTTCTCATCCACAAATCACCCCAGTAAAAAGCCCCACCCCCAAAAAAATCACCCCCTTCTAGTACAAATCTTCTACCCCTAAAATTTCTCCTCCGAGTATACATCCTCTCCTCCCCACCCCAAATCCCCTCCCCCTTCCTCACAGCACAAATTTCCCCCAATCCCCCCTCCTGGAATTTCCCTTCCTAGCACAAATCCCCCCAATCATCCCTATCAGCCACAAATCCCCCCTCCCCCAATCCAGAGCACTCAGAGCCCAGGGCAACATCCAGAGCCCCAGGACGATCATGCCAAACTGCCCCCCCCCCCCAAGATGTATGAGTATTACGTGTCAGCAAAGATCCCCCCCCAAAAAAAAAGCTGAGCGCTAATCTGCATGCTTACCCCCTAAACATGAATTCCCCTCTCCCAGTACAAATCTTGGCTCCCTCCAATTCCAAATCCCCCCAGTACAAAAGCCCCCCCCCCCAAAAAAAAGAACCCTCCCAGCACAAATCTTCTACCCCTAAAATTTCCCTTTTGAGTGCATATCCTCTCCTCCCCACTCCAAATCCCCTCCCCCCAGCACAAATTTTCTCCCAATCCCCCCGCCTTAAATTTCCCTTTCTAGTACAAATCCCCCCCAATCATCCCTATCAGCACAAATCCCCTCCCCCCAATTCAGAGCCCAGGGCGATCAAGCCAAACTGCCTCCCCCCCCCCAAGATGTATGAGTACTGCATGTCAGCAAAGATCCCTCCAAAAAAAATCTGAGCGCTAATCTGCAAGCTTACCCCTAAGCATGAATTGCCCCTCTTCCCAGTGCAAATCTTGGCTCCCTCTCATCCACAAATCACCCCAGTAAAAAAGCCCCACCCCCCCAAAAAAAATCACCCCTTCTAGCACAAATCTTCTACCCCCTAAAATTTCCCCTCCGAGTATACATCCTCTCCTCCCCACTCCAAATCCCTCCTCACAGCACAAATTTTCCCCCAATCCCCACCTCCTGGAATTTCCCTTCCTAGCACAATCATCCCTATCAGCACAAATCCCCCCTCCCCCAATCCAGAGCACTCAGAGCCCAGGGCAACATCCAGAGCCAGGACGATCATGCCAAACTGCCCCCCCCCCCAAGATGTATGAGTATTATGTGTCAGCAAAGACCCCCCCCAAAAAAAAAAGCTGAGAGCTAATCTGCATGCTTACCCCCTAAGCATGAATCCCCCCTCCTTTCAGTACAAATCTTGGCTCCCTCCAATTCAGAAATCCCCCCAGTACAAAAGCACCCCCCCCAAAAAAATCACCACTCCTAGCACAGATATTCTACCCCTAAAAATTTCCCCTTCAATTACATATCCTCTCCTCCCCACTCTAAATCTCCTTCCCCCTCCTCCCAGCACAAATTTACCCCCAATCCCCCCTCCTGAAATTTCCCTTCCTAGCACAAATCCCCCTTCCCCCAATCCAGAGCACTCAGAGCCCAGGGCAACATCCAGAGGCCCAGGACGATCATGCCAAACTCCCCCCCCCCCAAGATGTATGAGTATATGTGTCAGCAAAGATCCCCCCCCAAAAAAAAAGCTGAGCGCTAATCTGCATGCTTACCCCCTAAGCATGAATCCCCCCTCCTCCCAGTACAAATCTTGGCTCCCTCCAATTCCCAAATCCCCCCAGTACAAAAGCACCCCCCCAAAAAAAATCACCACTCCTAGCACAGATATTCTACCCCTAAAATTTCCCCTTCAATTACATATCCTCTCCTCCCCAATCTAAATCTTCTCTCCCCCTCCTCCCAGCACAAATTTACCCCCAATCCCCCCTCCTGAAATTTCCCTTCCTAGCACAAATCCCCCAATCATCCTTATCAGCACAAATCCCCCCCCCCCCCCTCACAAAAAAACACCCCTCCTAGCACAAATCTTCTTCCCTCATCCCTCCACCCAACAAAAATCCCCTAAATCACCACTAAAAGGCTATTTATTGGTAATTTGTTCATTTATTTGTTATCAGGAGCTGAAAATACAAAAGCACAAAAAAACATGCGCTTCATCACGGAGCATAAAATGTGCACAGGCTCCATAACATGAATTACGTATATCCACCCACCCGGCCACTTTATTAGGTACCCCTTGCTAGTAGCGGGTTGGACCCTCTTTTTTAATCATTCTTCATGGCATAGATCCAACAAGGTGCTGGAAACATTCCTTAGAGATTTTGCTCCATAGTGACATGATAACATTTGTCGGCTGCACATCCATGATGCGAATCTCCCATTCCACCACATCCCAAAGGTGCTCTATGGGATGAGATGTGGTGAGTGTGGAGACCATTGGAGGACAGGGACCTCATTGTCCAGTGGTGAGATGATTGGAGCTTTGTGACATGGTGCATTATCCTGCTGGAAGGAGCCATCAGAAGATGGGGGGGCACTGTAGTCATAAAGGGATGGACATGGTCAGCAGCAACACTCAGGTGATTAAACCATGTTCAATTGGTACTAAGGGGCCCAAAGTGTGCCAGGAAAATACCCCCCACATATCATTACACCACCACCACCAGCCTGAACCGGTGATACAAGGCAGGATGGATCCATGCTTTCATGTTCCAAATTCTGACCCCACCATCTATGGTATGGTCGCAGCTGAAATCGAGACTCATCAGACCAGGCAACGTTTTTTCAATCTTATATTGCCCATTTTTGGTGATCCTGTGCCAATTGTAGCCTCAGTTTCCTGTTCTTAGCTGACAGGAGTGTCACCCAGTGTGGTTTTCTGCTGCTGTAGCCCATCTGCTTCAATGTTCGATGTGTTGTGCGTTCAGAGATGGTATTCTGCATACCTTGGATATAACGAGTGGTTATTTGAGTTGCTGTTGCCTTTCTATCATCTATATACAGCGCTTGAGTTGTTTATACCTATTTACACCTAAAGTGCTTTGTATCTGATAATATCAATTCATACAATATGTACACGAATGTCTTATATCAAATATATATAACTATATACCCAAAATAAAGTGGAATTCATAAATAGAGTGCATAAAAACAAAATGGCCCCCTAAAGTGTTAAGTGCTTTTATGAATTTGAAGTGTCCAGTTTCAGCGCGCCAGTTCACTTTCAGAATAGAGTGTCGCTTCCCATCCCTCCACTCCTTCAATCGCCATCACCATGTGCGTAGCCTTCACCCGCACTCCTCCACTTAGCCCTGGGGGGGTCATCTAGTCCTTACAATACCAGCCGGGGGTCTCCACCACTCCTGCAATCTTTCACTGCTTTGTTGTTTCTCCTGTCCTGGCTCCATCACTCAGCCTGGCGCAAGCTCAATCCCTTGTGCAGAATGATGTCAGGTAACTCCGCCCGACACGTTTTGTCACGGCCGATGGCTTCAGGGAGTGTCCTGGACTCTCCTCATCCCACAGGGTACATCTACACCAATTAACCCTTTCAGCTTCAAATCGCTCCCTATATCTCCACATGTTTTTGCTCCTGTTGATCCATTAATCCTCTGTTTTCCAATTAACCTGTAATATGCTCTATTTAAAGTGATTACAAAGGAACACTTGTAAAACAATCCATTCGGTTTAAAATAGAAATTAAAGGCAACATTTTTTTGTAATATATATATAAAAAAAAAAAAAGTGATCACATTCCCTTTGTTTTCAGCTGCATAAGAGCTGGGGGGGGGGGGGGGGAGAAACAGAAGTACACTGAGCTTTCCAGTAAATGGCTGTGCAGGGGAGGCTTGTCAGGATAAGTCTGATGATTGGAGGAGAGCAGGCCATTTCTCAGAATAGTAAGGGAACTGACAACACTGTGCTCTTGTGCTTAGTGTGGTCAGTTTTAAATAGGAACACAGAGAGACTGGCAGGAACACCAGGGATTTCACATTAAGGAAGTAATACAAAGATAACAGGAGACTTTTTCATACAAGTACATTGTACAGAAGTCACATATCAGGAATATGAAATGTTGGGTTTACATATTCTTTAATGTGGTAACTCGAATTCAGGGTCTCCAAACTTTCTATAGAAAGGGACGATTTACTGTCCTTCAGGCATTGGA
>NW_027507786.1:911283-1001283 GCF_037356315.1 Lithobates pipiens
AGCATAAATGGTAAATTTTTTTGTCGATCAATGCACATGCGTTGTACGTTTTTTTTTTTTTTTTTTGCACTATTTACAATCGATTTCCCTACTAATGTTTAGAAAATTGCAGTAAAATTCCGACATGACGGATCTTTCTTTTGTCATAAAACTTTGCATTTCGAGAATCGAAATGCACCCGCTAACGTTTCTAAAGTTGAACGATTGGGCTTATGCTGGCCATACACGGGTCGAATTTTCGAAAGAACTTTCTTTCGAAAACCTTATCTAGGAATTTTCGTATGAATTTCGCACCGTTAGTGGGCTGCAGCAACGGCCGATTTTTGTGCGAATTTTAATAATCGGACATGTTGGAAATTTTTTGAAAAAAAACCAAACGATTTTCTAATCAATGATGGGAGAATCGTGCGAGAAATGTAATCGGAAAAAAAATGCGCATGTGCAAGAAAAGACAATTCCCAGAAAGAAAAGAAGATTCACAGACAGGAAAATTCTTTTTTGTAGGAATATGAGGTGAAATTGAAGGTTTGGTTGGTCGAATTTTCGAAATCAATGGTGGCGCCATCGGATCACAAAACGCACAAATTTTCTGATTTTCAAAAGAAAGTTCTTTCGAAATTCGACCCGTGTATGGCCATTCGACCCGTGTATGAACGCTTTTTTCGAAAGATTTCCTATCTCTGTATGGCCAGCTTAAAATCGATTTCACTACTAATGTTTAGAAAATCGCAGCAAAATTTCCGTCACGGCGGATCTTTCTTTTGGCATAAACCTTTGCATTTTCAACAATCAAAATGCGTCCACAAACTTTTCGAAAGTCGAAAGATCTGGGTTATCGAATGATTTTCTATCCATGTGCGGCCAGCTTTAGGTTCAAGTTGCAGGAACGTTGGCTTTACTTTTACACTTGCAGCAAAAAATTCAGCGCAAGTGATTTGCTCCAGAACGTTTGCAAACTATCTCGAAAGTTCAGCGCAAATGTTAACGTTCCAGAACGTTTGCAAACTTGGAACAAAACTCCAAGTTTCTCAAAATGTCTTTAACTTCCAAGAGCAATTGCTGTTGCTAACTTTTAATAAACGTTTGCAAAAAACAATGTTCTCAAAAGATCAGTGCAGGTTTTATTTAGTGTTCCAAGAGGGTTAGCTTTTAGCTGATTTGCAGCAGAATGTTTGCAAGCTTTTAATAAATCTCTAAGTTTCTCAAAATGTCATTCCTTTTGCAGGAGCAATTGCTGTTGCTGACTTGCTCCAGGATTTTTGCAAACGTTAAAAAAAAACTGCCAGGTTTTTCAGAATTTCATAACAGTTCAGAAGCAATTGCTGCTGCTGACTTTCCATAAACGTTTGCAAAAGGGAAAGTTCTCAAAAGATCAGTGCAAGTATAGAGGGTTAGCTTTAGCTGATTTGCACAGGACATTTGCACACTTTCAACAACACTCTTTTTCTCAAAATGTTATAACCTTCCAGGAGCAATTGCTGTTGCTGACTTACTCCAGAACGTTTGAAACGTTTATAAAGCAAGTTTCTATTCCATAACCTTGCAGGACAGTTGCTGACGTTCAATAAACGTTTGCAAAAACCAAAGTTCTCAACGGATCAGCACAACTTTTTTGTGTTCCAGGACAGTAAAGCTAACTTGCACCAGGACGTTTGCAAACGTTATCTGTACAGGAGTTTTCAACAAATGCTTGCAAACTGCTAGCAAAGTTCCCAAATGTTAAGCGCAAGCGTTACTGTTCTAGGAGCGTTGGCATTAGCTGACTTGCGCCAGGACATTTGCGAACTTCCAAGTTTATCAAATTTTCACAACCCTCCAGGAACCCTTTAGCTGACTTTCAACTAATGTTTGCAAAAAGCAAAGTTCATCCAAAGATAAGCGCAAGCGTTTTTAACGTTCCACCAGCGTTTGCTTTTGGTTGACCTGCTTCAGACTTTTTGCAAAATTTCCAAAGTTCCCAGAATTTCGCCCCAACATTACGAATGTCTCTATCTTTCTTTTTTATTTTTTTTTCACTGATCTTTAAATCGAAGCCAGGTCTGTCAAAGACCTGGACAGGCTCTTTATAATGTTTAATTAGCGTTTCCCAGGCGTTGTGAAAGTTTTTGCCAATCGCTTGGTAACTTTCCCCTTATTTACTGAACCTTAGGAAGGCTAAGCTTCAAAGGGTGTTGGTAAAAAGGTTACATTGCATTGACCTCAGGGTTTAGATGTCACTTAATGCGATCGATTTGTTGTTCACTCAACAAAGTGAATGGTTAACGTGTATATCCACTTTGGTTATTTAAGTAAATAATGCCATCTTATTTACTAATGTCAGTAAATATCTGTTTTCCTAAGAGACCAGTCTCAATTTCCTTAATACATCTTTCTTTCTTTCTTTCTTTCTTTCTTTCTTTCTTTCTTTCTTTCTTTCTTTCTCCTTCCTTCTCTCCTTCTCTCTTGCTTTCTTTTTCAAATGTAGAGTTATCAACATTTGATTTTATCTATCGATCTATCGTTTCTAGTGTATATAATTAAATGACACATTTTTAGGCTCTGTGCACACTGGGTTAAAAAAAAAAAAAAAGTCTGTTCTCTTGGGAGTAAAAAATTCTACAGATAAAAAAATGATATATATTTTATAAATCCAATCCCAAATTTACATCCCCTGATTTATTGGTTATTTTCCTTTGTAGTTCCACTTTATGCTATACGAATAAATCTCCCTTAAATACACAATTATATATTCAAAATAATAATATTATAATGCAGCCCAATATAATATTATAATTTAACTCAATATACTTCAAAAATCTATATATATATATATATATATATATATATATATATATATATATATATATATTTTTTTTTTTTTTATTTTTTTTATTATTATTATTTTTTTATTTTTTATTATTTTAACACATTTTTTGAAGTGGTGGGTGGAGGGGGGTAAAAGTTAAATAAAATAAAAGTAATCTGTTCCTGATCAGCTGTATGTTGGGGTGTACCTGCTGTGCTCAGTTACAGCTCTCTAAATATCAGTCTATATATATGTGACGTCTGTGTGCTCTATGTCATCCTCCTTATTTAGAATATGATGTGTTCGCTCTAATCATATCAATTTTAATCCAACTGTGGGCTCCTAATTGACTCATTTAACTGGAGGCACTAATTTTGTCATAAGGTCAGTTTGTACCTCGTTTTATCCCGAATTAGACAGAATTGACAAGGTCATAAAAATGAATGGGGATTAAATGCCCCTGTGGGGTGTTTGTTTTGGACCAGGGAGGTGTGATGTATAAAGAATTCGGGTCACCCCCAGACTGCATCAGATAGTCCAGAACCTACATGGCCTACAACGGGTCCATTGCGACAAAAATCTTTTTTTAATATACAAGGAGATGGGGAATATACATATAAGAGGGGTGAATGTGTAATGTAGTAATAAAAGGGTAGACAATTAGTAAAAGTGTTAGCCATTGTAGAATGATAATACCATGTTTGTGTATATGTGTATATATATATATATAGATAGATAGATAGATAGATAGATAGATAGATAGATAGATAGATAGATAGATAGATAGATATGTGTGTGTGTGTGTGGTATATTTTGTGTGTGTATTTGCGTGTAAAAATTGTTTGTGTAGTGTAAGTGTATATTTTGTGTATACTATATCTTAAAGTATTGTCCAAAGAGACAAAGCAATACATATACTGCAAATAGCAATATATTTTATTGTAAGACCTTTATGAATATACTATTATATGCAAAGAAAGCGAAAATGTTTTATTGATATTATATAATATATAACTATATAATTATGTAATTATATAGCTATAGGGATATCTGAGTTGTAATATATATATATATATATATATATATATATATATATATATATATATATATATATATATATATCCTATAGCTATATAATTGCATAACTATATCGTTACATATTATATATGCATACAATATAAATGAGCATGTGCACATGCAAAAAAAGTCGTTTTCTATCTATCTATCTATCTATCTATCTATCTATCTATCTATCTATATAGATATAGATATCTATCTATCTATCTATCTATCTATCTATCTATATAGATATAGATATCTATCTATCTATCTATCTATCTATCTATCTATAGATCTATCTATCTATCTATATATATATATATATATATATATATATATATATATATATATATATATATATATATATATATATATATATAATGTAACCGTGGATTTATAGGTAGTCGATACTGCAGGCTTCTGTTGGAGCAATATTATACCTGATCACCTGATCTCTCATCTCTCATCCTGAATATGATTGCGATCAGAAATTTGTATCTTTTTGATACAATAATAATATCCCAGGCCACAATCAATCCCATATATCTCTGGATAGTCTTCTGTCGGGACACATAACTTTATACCGCTGGTGTCGCACTAAGGTCCACACCGATCTCCCCTGCAGCTTGTAGAAACGTTGCAGTTGCTCTGTGTGTAGCCTTGCACTTTGCGACATTGTTTGTGCATGTGCGACAGAGCACGAATAATTAGCGATCCTTCTGTAATCTGCAGAAGGTTGGTGATCGATGTGATCGTTGGTGTATTGCAGCACAACAGAGCAGAAAATGAATCGCTCTTGTTTGCAACTGATGTTATATTGCGATATGAGATGATTTTGGGAATTGTCGCAGCGGAACCAAGGGACAGACTTTTAATTTACTGTAGTACTAGGATTTTAAGGTGGCATAAAATAATTTTTCTGTTGAGCTGTTTGATAAAGTTTGAGGCATGACAGAGCATGGCCCATCGCCTTTACAAGAGCCGAAATCTATAGTTTGTAGCACTAATGATCACTCTAGAGAGGAATCACTCTATAGATTGCAAGCTCTTGGGAGCAGGGCTCTATATCCTCTTGTATTGAACTGTACTGATTCCCTTTATTTTGCTAAGCGATTTAGCAAGTGCTGCCAATATACAGTATAAACTATTTTTCTTTTTCTTCTTCTTCTTAATAATAATATTATTATTATTATTATTATTATTATTATTATAATGATAATAACAACAACAGCAACAATAATATATTATAATTAGGGTTTCTCCTCATTGCACGGTGACTTGTAGAAAAAATTTAAAGAGGAACAAAAACGAATGTCTTTGATGGAGAGAAAATAACCAACTTTGGTATTTCCAGATACAAGTTTTAACTAGGAGATTCATAATGTGAGACACCCTGGGTTTGAGGTCAGAGGAAGACCCTTTAAATCCCAGTCACAGATCTTTAAATGGGTCATGGGGGGGGGGGGGTTATCCTCAGGGGCAAAACATCAGGAGTGTTTGTTTTTGTAGGGCAGGTGTCCCTATCATCCTCTAAGATGCTCTATACATATGTCTTTTATGTGATTTTGGCTATTGCAGTCTGTTTGGGAAATCTAATATTTGTCATTCCAGACTGTACTTCTTTATTTTCCTGTTTATTCACTGGAGAAAAACTAATGGCAAAATCACAAGATCCTCTCAAAGTCCTAGTGTCCTCCTCACCCCTCCCCTCATCTGATTAATAGGATTGAGTCAGCCATAAAATCATCTCACATCATAAAAAAAAAAAAAAGAAAGAAGAGAGGGATGTAACTTTAAATATGTCCTTCAGCTACTAAGATTATTTATTGGAACCAAAAACTGCATCTGAAAAAAAATAAAATAAAAAATAAATATATATATATATATATATATATATATATATATATATATATATATATATATATATATATAATAAAATTATTATTCAGGATTTATATAGCGCCAACAGTTTGTGCAGCGCTTTACAATATGAGGACAGACAGTACACTTACAATACAAATCAATACAGGAGGGATAAGAGGGCCCTGCTCGTTAGAGCTTACAATCTAGAAATATATATATATATATATGTATATATATATATATATATATATATATATATATATATAGTCTTCCAGCTTGACAAGATATAGCTGAAATGTGGTCTGTTTGTACAGTAAACTTCAGTCACTGCTAAGAAGTGATTTAAGACTCAGAAATTCAATCTGAGCTCTAATACACTGTGGGTGTTTTTTTCTTTTTTCTTTTTGTATTATAATTTATTCGATTTTTATGTCATTCGGGTGTTTAAAGTGGTGATAATCTTTTATTTGTTAAATTTGCCAATATATGCACACATATACATCATGTATTACTAAGGTAGCATAAGAAATAGGGTAACAATTTTATTCACTGTAAACATATTATTATTATTATATTATTATTATTATTATTATTATTATTTATTACTGATACAGTAACATTTTATTATTATAATATTATTATTATTATTATTATTATTAATAATAATGATAATAATAATACTGATACCAGTAGCAGTTAAGTGTTGGTTAATAATTTATTTCTTAGTATAATATTTACAATATAAGTGTTATTTTATGCACAAAATTATAATTTTTTTGCACTGAGAGGTTGAGTGTAGTTTGCTTTTTTTGTTGCTTTTTTTGTTCATAATATCAGCTATACATATATCAAACAATAATTCAGATATAGAAGAATATATAGAGTAGGATTTGGACAATTTAGATGCATTTTCAGCAGGCATCCCCATTATTTGGTTTCTGCCTGGTTCTGTTTACTGAGCATTATACTTCTCAGATTTTTTAGAAAACTCACCAAACCAGACCTTAGTAAAGTCTTTTAACTCCTACCGTATGAGAGGTCTTTGTTCACTTTAAGTACTTATATGTGTTTTTTTGCCCATTTTATTGCTCGGGAATGGTTTATTTTACACATGTGTTACCACTGGAATTATTTCCTTCCACCTTTTGCCTTTACTAACCTGAATTACTGGTTAACCTTAGCAAGAAATTTGTCTTAAGTACAATGACATTTTCCCAGCATGCTGGTTCGTATTCAGCAGGGAGGAAGCCCACCTTCTATAGAAAGTTATATTTTCTTTTTTTTTTTGCTTTTGTTACTATTGTTTTTATTATTACTATAAGGCCCATATCCATAGCACTTCAGGCAATTTAAAATTTGCAAAAACCACAGGAGGTTGTTTGTTTTAAAAGTTGTAAATTCTACAACAATTTTAAGAACCTATGCCGCCCTTGATGTATAATTTTTATATTTCCTTAACGATGATTGGGTGCTGGAAACAAATAAAGGTTCAGTAGACCAACGTAGAACTGATACTCCTAATATATCAACCCAAATGTGGACATTAGGAGGCTAATACACAAAATACTTTAAAACAGCACTTATGTGTTACAATATTTTTTTATTATGAAGAATAATATAGAATACATAAGCAAGTATATATATATATATATATATATATATATGTTGTATAAAATAACATCAACAAATATACAACTAAGTATATTGGGAATAATCAACAACAAAAAAAAGAAAAAAAGAAAAAAAAGAAAAAGAAGGAGAAAGGGAGGAAAAAGAGAAGAAATAAAGAAAAACAGTACTTATGGCATCCATAAAATGTAAGACCTCATGCTCACAAGCGTCTATAGGCATTAAAATCCCTATAGTGAAAAAACTAAACTTTTTTCCCGTGCCTGGGGAGCCTCAGGTGGGGCATGGAGCCGGCCATAGGAATGAAAGTCTGTACGCCAATGGGGGAGATTTACTAAAACTGGTGCACAGAGAATCTAGTACAGCTGTGCATAGTAACCCATCGGCTTCCAGGTCGGAGCCCCCATTTGCAGTGGGAAAAATCGCATTCCAAAACGCAGCCTGTTGCTGGCAACGGCACCGTCCGAACTGGTGCGACGCTGAATTTGTGGCGCCACACAAAAAGTAGTTCCTGACAACTTTTGGGACTACTCTTGACCACTTCAAGGTACGATTTCAATAGACGTCTGTGCATGAATCCACACGGATGTCTCTCAAATTGCCCCCCAAACTTGCACTGAAAAGCCGGTTTGAAATCGTTCAGCTGAACTTAGACGACTTCAAACCCTCATTCATGTGAACTTGGGCTTATTGTCAAATCTTAATTGAACAAGCTGAAGTTAGAAGCTGATTGGTTACTATGCACAGCTGCAGCAGATTCTATCCCCCCCCCCCCCACCCCCATGTACTTGTGTAAACGTTGATGCTTCATTGCATCAACATTTACCTGCGCGGACAATGTATTTCCCCTAAGGCTGCATTCACAGGGCCGTGAAATATTCCTGCGTAAAGTTCCTGCGTAAATGATACTTGCAATTAGACTTATGGGTTTTTTTTAAATGCGCTTTGTCTTTTTTCAGTACCAGAATGCATACGCAGATTTTTGGATTTTGTGCCGCTGATCTGAACGCGGCACGTGTTTACACACCTGTGTGAATGTCTCCATTGAAAACAGTGCAGCTTCATTCAGATCCATATATAAACAAAATGCTTGTAAATGCATTTTTATTTTATGGCCGTGTGAATGAAGCCTAATGCGGAAGTGTCATGTTTGGGAAAATAATGTTGTACGTGCATGCGCAGGTAAACACTGATACAACTAAAGTATCTGCATTTATACAAGTACAGAGGCATACAGCAGTTCACTTCCTTGACCGGCTGTACGCTCCCCCCCCCCCGTGGCTCCCCACAGACATTCATATGTAGGTACCCTAAAATAAGTAGAAGGGTTGAGTTACTAAAGGAACAGAGACTGTTCAGTATGCTAAACAAATCTTTACTAAGCTTAGTAAATACGGTTGCGTTCATGTGAAATACGACCATTCACTTCTTTGACCGGCTGTACGACCCCCCCCCCCCCACACCTGTGGCTCCCCACAGACATTCATATGTAGGTACCCTAAAATAAGTAGGGGGTTAAGTTACTAAAGGAACAGAGACTGTTCAGTTTGCTAAACAAACTTTTACTAAGCTTAGTAAATAAGCTTGAGTTCATGTGAAATATGACCATTCACTTCTTTGACCGGCTGTAGGCCCCCCCCCCCCCACACCTGTGGCTCCCCACAGACATTCATAGGTAGGTACCCTAAAATAAGTAGGGGATTTGAGTTACTGCAGAAACTGTTCCGTTTGCAAAACAAACGTTTACTGAACTTAAGTAAATAAGGTTGCGTTTATGTAAAATATCCAATCATGTATAAAGCATGATGTTTTGCTTGCATGTGATTGGATGATTGAAATGAATGCTTTGTCCATTCACTGAACATTCACTTTTCAAAATGAACAAAATCACCACCCCTGTAATAACTCAATTTAATTATCTGTAATTACAATTTCAGAAAAGTTGCAATCTGTACAAAATATTGTTCTTCCTCTGTCTATATTCTCATAAAATTACAAAACTCCCAGAAAAAAATAATAATAATAAAAATAATAAAAAGAAAAGAAAAAATACAACTTAGGCAATTAACCTTTGGCCAGATAACAGTTCATTTTTTTTGTCGTCAGGAAAGACCTCATTTACTTTGCTAAGTGAAAAGTCTCTTCTTTAGTAAATCATCCCCAGATAGGCTCAAGTTCTACAGCCATTATGTGCTTCCTCTACCCCAATCTTGTCCAAATGATGTACAAAGACGGACAATAGGACATGAAGGGTAAAAGGGGACAAAGTAGAGATCTCTAGTCCGGTATGTTATGACATGTCATCTATAGGCGGAAGACCGGCATAAAGCCGACCCCCCCCCCCAAAAAAAAAGAAAGGCTTCCAGGAACTTATCCGTCTTCTGCTCCCTTCCCTCCACCCTTCATCGGTAAACTGAAAAACGTAAAAGGAAAATGCAGACCCGTTGGGTTGTTTATTAGATGTCCGTTTCATCCAGGCGGCCTGTGTGCAGCAAAAATATATATTTACGTATAGAGAACAATAGCCCCCTATGCCGTCCTTTTCTGCCGTCCGGCTTTTTTTTCCCTTGCTTGCTAACGAAAATGTGATGTGACCGCCTGGCCCTGTTATTTGATGAAACACGGCGGCGAGAGCGTAGACCAAAAAGGGGACGATTCTCAGCCATCTGGTATATTCCAGCCCCATGTGCACACAGCAGACATGAGCATATCGATTTGCAAGTTTGGTGTACCGGGGGTAATTGTACCTTTTGTCAAAATAAAAAAAAGTAACCAAGGATAAGAGCTTGAATGGCTAACTGCGGTGGAAGCCTAAGCAAGCTTTCAGCGCGGAAACCTCAAGTTTTTTTTTTTAAGCTCATCTCAGATTTTTGACTCGCCTGGATATGTGCAGGCAAGCTTGTCTACTTTGTGGGGGGGGGGGGGGGGGGGTCATGCAGTTAAAGAAGCTAGCCCATCAGAATTAATGATAAAGAGGATTATTTACAGAGAGGGCACTTTTTTTTTTTAGACATTTTGAAAATGACAATTGCAGTTTTTCGACTTCACCCAGTTTACAAATCAGTTCTATAATCTCTGCATATCTGTTAATGCAGCTGATGTATTGAAGAAGTCGATTTTTTATTTTTTATTTTTACTTTGAAAGTAGTTGTGTACTTGGTGTAGTTTATTAGGCAACGTTGCTATCATTACTATCACACAGTCATGTACAAGGGAAAAAAAACGTTTTTTTCAAATGCCCGGGCACATAAATAGGTATTTAAACTGAACATTTTCACTAAGTCAGCAGCTCACAAGCATGTTTTTGTGGAACCTTCCTCCAGAGGTTACTAGGGATTCCTTGAAGAGAGAACATTGGTAGATTGAACTCCTGATTATGCTGACCATAGATTTAAGGGGTTACTTGTACAATGACCACCAAAGTAAGTGGTCAATTCTGCTTTGTCCCGGGAATCACATCTACACTGCGCACCAATGCAATGGGTACTTGTACACTGATCACCTATGTAGGCGCTACGTCTACACTGTCTATACTGTCCACACTGTCCACCGATGTTGGGGGTCATGTCTATATTGACCACCAAAGTAAAGAGTAACATCTACATGACTCCCAAAGTAAGAGGTAGCTTCTAAACTGTCCTCTAAAATAAGTGGCCACTTCTAAACTATCCCCCAAAGTTAGGGGTTATGTCTGAACTGTATACCAATGTAGGTCACTTCTACACTTTCCACCAATGCAGTGGGTCACTTCTATACCTCTACACTGATCACCAATGGAATGCTCACTTTTACACCGACCACCAATGTAGGAGATTATGTCTACACTGTCAACACTGTTCACCAATTTTGGTCTATATTGACCACAAAACTAAGGAGTAACATCTATTTGACTCCCAAAGTAATAAGTAACTTCAAAACTGTCCTCCAAAATAAGAGGTCTCTTCTACGCTGTACCCCAATGTAAGGGGTCATATCTACATTGTCATGGGTCATTTCTATACTGCCCTCCAATATAATGGGTCACTTCTACACTGGCCACCGATGTAAGGGGTCACTTCTACACTGGCCACCAATGTAAGGGGTCACTTCTACACTAGTCACCGATGTAAGGGATCACTTCTACACTGGTCACCAATGTAAGGGGTCACTTCAACACTGGCCTCCAATGTAATGGGTCACTTCTACACTGGCCACCGATGTAAGGAGTCACTTCTACACTGGCCACCAATGTAAGGGGTCACTTCTACACTGGCCACCGATGTAAGGGGTCACTTCTACACTGGCCACCAATGGAAGGGGTCACTTCTACACTGGCCACCGATGTAAGGGGTCACTTCTACACTGGCCACCAATGTAATGGGTCACTTCTACACTGGCCACCGATGTAAGGGGTCACTTCTACACTGGCCACCAATGTAAGGGGTCACTTCTACATTGGCCACCGATGTAAGGGGTCACTTCTACACTGGTCACCAATGTAAGGGGTCACTTCAACACTGGCTTCCAATGTAATGGGTCACTTCTACACTGGCCACTAATGTAAGAGGTAATTTCTGCACTGACCAAGAAAGTAAGGGGTATATTTCTACAATGATTCCCCCCCCCCAAGTAGGGAATGACTTCTACACTGTCCCCCAATGTTAGGGATAACATCTACACTGTCCCCCTTTGTTAAGGGTCACCTTTACACTGTCCCTCAATGTTAAAAGTTCACATCCACACTGACCACCAAAGTAAGGTGTAACTTCTAAAATGACCACCAAGGGAAGAGGCTATTTCTACCCTGGCCACCCAAATAAGAGGTCATTCCACACTAACCACCAATGTAAGGGATCTCTTCTACACTGAAAACCAAAGCAAAAGGTTACTAAAATGTTGACTGTGTTTTTTGTTTTTTTTTACTTTTATTATTACCTAATCACTCTTCTGTACCATCAGAGTGATGGCTTCCATGTTTGTTTACTGCCAGAAATGCGCAAACAATTCGCTGGTTTATCTGCCAGATAATAACTCATAAATGCGACATACTTTGTCCGTGACGCTCACTTTCACTGGCTACACCAACTGTTTTTGTTTCTGTGACATCATCGACAGGTGGGGCTCACAACCCGGCTTAGCGCTCGGTTTATTAAAGGAAATTGTTGAATGCCATTAAAAACATCAGAGTTTATTTCTTTTTTTCTTTTTTTTTTTTTTTTTTTATTCGTTTTACAAATTAAAAGTCTGTGATGTAGTTAATGTAAAAATAAATATACTGCTGTTTTTTTAAATATTGACCATATTACCAAAAAAAAGAAATAAAATAAGATTGTGCTTTCTCTTATTTATTTATTTCTTTGTTTAATTGTTTGTTTACTTTTACTTACTTTTTCTTTTTCTTTTTACTTTACTTTTTTCTATGGGTTCTACCATGAACAGCTGGTTTTCTTAAGTATAGTCATCACTATGATTGAAGGGAAGATCCTTCATCTTTAGTATATTGTATAACCTTCACTATCATTATTAGTTATTATTCAGGATTTATATAGCGCCAACAGTTTGCACAGCACTTTACAATCTAAAGGGAGACAGTACAGTTACAATACAATAAAATAAAATACAAGAGGGTTAAGAGGGCCCGGCTTATAGGAGCTTACAATCTAATGGCACCAGCAATGGCATTTTTTCCTGGATGGGTTGCCTGACCAGGAGACCATTCCTGTGTAATAGTCGCTCAAATGCCTGCATTGGAAAGCTCTTGTGACAGGGTGACAACACAGGAGCACAAATGGTAAGCAGGGACAGATCATTGTCACCCTATGACAGGAAGTGCCTAAAGAAAAAAACGTCATGGCAGGATCACTCGATATTCTATCTATCTATATTTCTAGATTGTAAGCTCTAACTAGCAGGGCCCTCTGATCCTTCCTGTATTGAATTGTAATGTAACTGTACTGTCTGCCCTCATGTTGTAAAGCACTGCGCAAACTGTTGGCGCTATATAAGTCCTGTATAATAATAATAATAATCATCTTTTTTCTCCAAAAATAATCCATACAGGTGCGCTACTTAATAACCCTGTAATTTCTTTTTCCTGAAATTGTTTGCTTCTGTATTTTTTATTTTTATTTTTTGCCTCCTTGTATTGTCCTCTGTGAGCTCCCAAAGTATTCCTTTTCCCCCTCACTTCCATTAGTGTGGAAACAAGTTGTAGCGTGCATTAGCTGTAATCATGTACACTGCTCTATGCGCACTACAGATCCCATAGTCCAGGGTTTCTCAACCAGGGTTCCATGGAACCCTAGGGTTCCTCCAGAGGTTGCTAGAGGTTCCTCAAGCAACAAGCAATTTCTGCCTCTCAGATAAGTTCCCACTGACACCATTGATCTTTTTCGCTATCTTTAAGGGGATAATTCTTCCCAAACACCACAAGTATAAGGAACATTCTTCCCACTGGCCATCAAACGAATGTACCATGAGTTGTGGATATAGTAATATTTAGCAGGGGTTCCCTGAGAGCAGAACGGTATTTCAAGGTTTCCTCTGTGTTGAAAAGGTTGAGAAACACTGCCATAGTCCATCTCAGGAGCGAGCAAGAGAGGGTGGCCACACTCCTACATACAGTGGGGACCACGGAGAACAAATGTTGCCACCCTCTAACAGGAAGTCAGATCACAGCAGCAAAAAAAAAAAAAAGAACTTGGAGGAATAAAAGGGACTTTTTAAATAGAACTTAAATAGATTTTTTTTAAACTACTTTAATAGAAGCTTTAATTTAAATAATATTAAGAAGTATTTTTGAAATTACAATTAATAAAAAATTTATAAAATTTTATAAAAAAAATTTATAAAAAAAAAAAAATGTATTGATTGCATTTGTTTGTACTTTAATTAATCAATTAATTAATTTAATTTTACACCAGAATAGTAGAAATCCTACTTACACTGCAGGGTGCAAGATTTATGTGAAGGATCTGGAAGGCAGCATTTGCTTTTTTGAACTGGATCACAAGCAGCAGTGTTTGGTTGCGTTTATTGTTGACGTTTAGTTGTTTATATTTGTTGCTTTTGTGTCATGTTGCGTTTTCTCGTAAAAGTCATTATTCAATTGGCGCTGCAGATTTTCATTGTTTCATAGTGCTAATTATTGCTTGCTGGTTACCACATGCCCCCAGCTATTTATATATATAGATATATTTATCTATCTATCTATCTATCTATCTATCTATCTATATATATATATATATATATATATATATATATATATATATATATAGATAGATATATATAGATATATAAAATAAATAAATAATAAAAAAAAAATATATATATATATATATATATATATATATTGTTTATTATTATTATTTATATATATATATATATATATATATATATATATAAAATAAAAAAATTATATATATATATATATATATATATATATATTTTATATTGTGTGTGTATATATATATATATATATATATATATATATATATAAATATAGATATGTAAAATAAATAAATAATAATAAAAAAAACAAATATATATATTTTTTATTATTTTATATATATATATATATATATATATATATATATATAAAAAATATATATATATATATATATATAAAATATATATACAGTGGTGTGAAAAAGTGTTTGCCCCCTTCCTCATTTCCTGTTCCTTTGCATGTTTGTCACACTTAAGTGTTTCGGAATATCAAACCAATTTAAACAATAGTCAAGGACATCACAAGTAAACACAAAATGCAATTTGTAAATGAAGGTGTTTATTATTAAAGGTGAAAAAAAATCCAAACCATCATGGCCCTATGTGAAAAAGTGATTACCCCCTAAACCTAATAACTGGTTGGGCCACCCTTAGCAGCAACAACTGCAACCAAGTGTTTGCGATAACGTGCAATGAGGCTTTTACAGCGTCCTGGAGGAATTTTGGCCCACTCATCTTTGCAGAATTGTCCTAATTCAGTTACATTAGAGGGTTTTCGAGCAGAAACGGCCTTTTTAAGGTCATACCACAACATCTCAATAGGATTCAGGTCAGGACTTTGGCTAGGCCACTCCAAAGTCTTCATTTTGTTTTTCTTCAGCCATTCGGTGGTGGACTTGCTGGTGTGTTTAGGATCATTGTCCTGCTGCAGAACCCAAGTTCGTTTCAGCTTGAGTACACGAACAGATGGTCGGACATTCTCCTTCAGGATCTCTTGGTAGACAGCAGAATTCATAGTTCCTTTTATCACAGCAAGTCTTCCAGGTCCTGAAGCAGCAAAACAGCCCCAGACCATCACACTACCACCACCATATTTTACTGTTGGTATAATGTTCTTTTTATGAAATGCAGTGTTCCTTCTACGCCAGATATACTTGGACACACACCTTCCAAAGAGTTCCACTTTTGTCTCATCGGTCCACAGAATGTTGTCCCAAAAGTCTTGGGGATCATCAAGATGTGTTGTGGAGAAATTGAGACGAGCTTTGATGTTCTTTTTGCTCAGCAGTGGTTTTCTCCTTGGAACTCTGCCATGCAGGCCATTTTTGCCCAGTCTTTTCCTGATGGTGGAGGCATGAACGCTGACCTTAACTGAGGCAAGTGAGGCCTGCAGTTCCTTGGACGTTGTTGTGGGGTCTTTTGTGACCTCTTGGATGAGTCGTCGCTGCGCTCTTGGGGTAATTTTGGGCGGCCGGCCACTCCTGGGAAGGTTCACCATTGTTCCATGTCTTCACCATTTGTGGATAATGGCTCTCACTGTGGTTCGCTGGATTCCCAAAGCTTTGGAAATGGCTTTATAACCCTTTCCAGACTGATAGATCTCAATTACTTTCTTTCTCAATTGTTCCTGAATTTCTTTGGGTCTCGGCATGATGTGTAGCTTTTAAGGATCTTCTGGTGGACCTTACTGTGTCAAGCAGCTCCTATTTAAGTGATGCCTTGATTGTGAACAGGTGTGGCAATAATCAGGCCTGGGTGTGGCTAGAGAAATTGAACTCAGGTGTAGACAACCACAGTTATAGTATGTTTTAACAAGGGGGGCAATCACTTTTTCACACAGGGCCATGATGGTTTGGATTTTTTTTCACCTTTAATAATAAACACCTTCATTTACAAATTGCATTTTGTGTTTACTTGTGTTGTCCTTGACTATTGTTTAAATTGGTTTGATGTTCTGAAACACTTAAGTGTGACAAACATGCAAAGGAACAGGAAATGAGGAAGGGGGCAAACACTTTTTCACACCACTGTATATATATATATATATATATATATATATATATATATATATATATATAATATATATATATATATATATATATATATATATATATATATATATATATATATATATATATATATGTATATTATTATTAATAATATATATTTAAGATTCATTTTTTTATATATTTTTTATTATTATTATTATTTATTTCTTTATTTCTTTTTTGGTAGATTAGCATTGATGATGAGAATTCAATTAAAATGTCATTATATCTTAGCTTTGCTCTGCTGCTCATTTGGATTACGTTGTGAAGAGTTGTGTATACAGTATATGTTTGCTGTGCTCCAAACCGACATAAATGCATAAATATATATATAGATAACAAATATAAATACATTTTAAATAAACAAAAATTTCAATAGAATCAAGTGATTAATCAAGTATATAAATATTTGATAATATATACACATATTGTATTAGGCCTCTAAAATGAGGCGGATTGCATTGCGATCAGCAGGGGATCAGATCAGCAGGGGACCCAGAAACGGCAGAAAATGCAGTATGGGTGGCTGGGAGCAAACGGCCTCCGTTGTCCGTCTACACCTGACTATCTCCAATTCACTCTCCCTAAATGGAAGAGGATGGAGTCCCCTTCCATTTTTGCTAGCGGGCCTGATCAGACACCAGATGTAGGTAGGTGTAAACGGACACAAGTCTGGTCACACCCGCCTGTCCATAGGGATGAATGGACCTTCCATTGCTGGGCTTATTTGCACTTTAAGGCCTCTTTCACACGGGTGTTATGATCTGGTCCATCTGTCAGTTTTTCAGGTTGACCCGATGGGAAAGCCGTGTGAAAAATACCTTAAAGAGGAACTGCGGTCTGCTCACATAATTATTAATAAAAACATCTTTGCCATTCCGGAACTTCCCTCCAACCACTTTGCATATTATTTTATATATACTGTCATTCTGTACTTGCCAAATATGCTGCAGAAATCTCCCACCACTGAGTCTGGCTGCAGCCATTTTGACTGTGGGCAGCTGAAGCTGCTGCCTGTTCACTTCCTGGATTTACATAGACACACAGAGACACACCTCCAGCTCTGCAGCTCTCACTGACCCTCTTATTACTCACCCCCCCTCCCTTTCTTGCAAACTCTCACAAGAGTGTGAGAGAGAGAGCTGTGCATGATGTCATAAGCCTAGGCTAATGACCAGACAAGAAACAAGAAGTGGGCTGTATAAGGGATTTACTGACAGAAAAAATGTTTTACAATCCAAAGGAAAAACAACAACAGGGGCAGAAGATTTAATAGATGGAAAGATGAAAAAGTTGCACTTTAAAGTGCCAAGTGCAAATAAATCCACCATCTACGTTGCATCCGGTGTAGAAATGTGCAACAAGAAGACCTCCATCGTGATTCCCTGTTTTGGGCGCACTCTCATCCTTTTAGAAAATTACCCCCATAACAAAGGTCGTATTACACTTTGGTAGAAAACATTAAAGTGTTACTAAACCCAGGATCCTGCATTCACTATATCTGGTCTCCCACAGTACACAGAACACGGAAATGCAATTATTTTAGTAAACTGCTAAATACCTTTTCTCATCAGCAGTATATAGCAGTCATGTGACTTCTATCAGTGTCTGGTTAAAGCTTGTAGGAGGAGTTTTCATTCTCTTCTGACTGTTCTATGTGGCTGCATGACCCCTGACCCTCTGCTGATTGGCCCTGTTCTGATCACATGCACCCTCCCAAAAAAAACAAAAAAAATCCTCTGGCAATAAACACCAAATTGAGCATGTGCAAAATGCCCCCCCCCCCCCCCCCCCAAGGCTCTGTTCAGCAGAATGAGTGGGGACAGTAAAAGAAGGGGAGGATCAGAAAAGACAGGATCAAACAGCCTATTTACACAGTGCGGAGGATTAACCCCTTGGGTTCCACAGTGAGTATAACAAGCACGCTTTACTGCATATACAGACTGTTTTTACTGTTGTGGGTTTAGTAACACTTTAATACATCATGCAAAAAATGCATCTAAAAGGGTTGGTCTTTCTAAAAGTGTACAGGCTGTTCACTGTGCAAAGTCAATATTCTCTGCACCCGTATAAGGTGAAGCTGTGATCACTTACTTAATTTAGAAAAGGAAAAAAACATTTCTTGCGCATGATTGGATGATAAAAGCTAAATTCCAGGTGAGGCAATTATTGTCTGCATATATTCATCATGTGTATTCTTCCATGAATCTCGGTGAGCTTTGTGTATTTCTTCCAGATCTGTGCAGTAATTCAGTGTGAGACTTTCCCTCTGTAATAAAGACCGCTCACTGCTGCTCTCTCTCCTTGTGCAGGGTGACTGGTCTGGTCTCCACCCCCCTCCTGTAGTTCTCTGTAGGCAGCCTGTAGTGGGTGGAGCCTGCCGGGCCCCTCTCACAGCTCTGCTGTCTGCACAGACTATGTACAGCCCAGTGATGATGTCACTGCTTATTTTACAAGGTGATATTTAACCACTTAAGCCCTGGAGCATTTAGCTGGCCAAAGACCGGAGCGTTTTTTGCGATTCGGCACTGCGTCACTTTAACTGACAATTGCGCGGTCTAAATAGAGCTTTCTTTTGGTGGTATTTGATCACCTCTGCGGTTTTTATTTTTTGCGCTGTAAACAAAAAAAGAGCGATTTAGAAAACAACGCATTATTTTTTTTACGTTTTGCAATAATAAATATCCCCCAAAAAATATATTAAAACATTTTTTTTTTTTGCTCAGTTTAGGCCGATACGTATTCTTCTACATATAAAAAAAAAAAATCGCAATAAGCGTTTATTGATTGGTTTGCGCAAAAGTTATAGCATTTACAAAATAGGGGATAGTCATATGCCATTTTTATTAATAATTTTATTTTTATTAGTAATGGCGGCGATCAGCGATTTTTATCGCGACTGCGACATTATGGCGGACATATCGGACAACTTTAGCGTGATTTGGGGACCATTGTCATTTATACAGCGATCAGTGCAATTAAAAATGCATTGATTACTGTGTAATTGTGACTGGCAGTGAAGGGGTTAACCACTAGGTGGCGCTGTAGGGGTTAAGTGTGTCCTAGGGAGTGATTCTAACTGTGTGTGTGGGGGAGGGGGGGGGCTGTGTGTGACACGTCACTGATCTCTGCCCCCCGATCACAGGGAGCTATGATCAGTGACACTGTCACTAGGCAGAACGGGGAGATGCTTGTTTACATCAGCATTTCCCCGTTCTTCCTCTCCGTGAGATGATCACGGGTATGCCCGAGGACATCGAGTCGGCGGGACCCGCAAATCACATTCACGAAGCTCCCGGCGGGCGCGCGGGCGCAACCCGCCTCTTAAAGGGCAACATACAGGTACATGATTCTGCTTGCACGTGCCCTTCTGCCGCAGTATATCTGCCGGGAAGCGGTTACGTTTGCAAAGGCATTTGGTGCAGACACAGTGGACTTTTATTCATGATGGGTGTTGAGGAATATATTTAAAGTTTTTGTGCCTGTTTCTCTTTATTGACTAAGCTCATTGAACATTCACTTTGCTAATGAAACAGCAACCACTTTACTACCACTACTATTGAGGTGGTTTTAGTAAAGGAGTAGTGATTTTGCACCTTGCAAAGTTAAAGTTCTCCTAGTTTAGTGAATAGGTTGAAGCTCAATTATCTGATTATGTGCAGGGAAAAAATAAATCTTTAGGTTGAACCACCAAAGGCCAATAGGCTGTTCACTTTGCAAAGGAAGTTGAACTTTGCAAGGGGATTTGCCCTAGAGCTTAGTGAATGTGGTGAAGTTTCACAAGGCAAAAAAAAAAATTAAAAAAAATACCCAACCACATTGCAAGGGAAATAAAAAAAACATTTTTGCTTGCACATGATTGGATGTTGGAAGTCAGCAGAGCTTCACCTCATCCACTAAGCTCTGGGGCAAATTCCGGCAACACGGGCGCTATTAACCCCTTTCTTCGGCCACTAGCGGGGGGTTAAAAGCGCCCCGCTAGCGGCTGAAAAGCGCCACTATAACAGCGGCAAAGCGCCGCTAAAACTAGCGGTGCTTTACCGCTAACGCCCGTGCCGCCCCAAAGTGAAAAGGTCAAGAAAAAAGTCAAAAAAACGTGCTTTGCTAAGTGAACATTCTCTATTCTACTAACCCAACCCAGATGAAGCTAAGGGATCATTATGATAGTTTGCTTTTACAGAAAGAAAGTAGAGATGGTAACTTCCATATTTTCTTATCCAATCATTTTTATTATTTAAAAAAAAAAAAAAAAAGAAGGGGGGGAGGGTATACAAAACATAGTGGGATTAACACATAAGTACAATTGTCTCCCATACATAGAGACTCCTATATTTTCCATTACTGTCTTTTAAACCGGTTCCTGACCGGCTCATGCAGATATACTGTGGCAGAACGGCTCACCTGGGCGAAATCCCATATATATACGGGAGAGTCACCGGAGACACGCGCGCGCCCGCTGCTCAGTGGGGGACCCGATGAACTTGACCGGCGATCGCCTGCACAAGAGCCAGCATGGGGATTTGTGTGTGTGCTGTCAGAGGAGAGGAGACAGATCGTGTGTGTTCCTACAAAGTAGGAACAGCAATCTGTCATCTCTCCTAGTTAGTCCCATCCCCACCTAGTTAGAACACAGTGAGGGAACACAGTTAACCCCTTGATTGGGCCCTAGTGTTAACCCCTTCCCTGCCATTGTCATTTATACAGTAATCAGTGCATATTTATAGCACTGATCGCTCTATAAAAGTCAATGGTCCCAAAAATGTGTCAAAAGTCTCCAATCTGTCCGTTGCAATACCGCTAAAAATCACAGATCACCACCATTACTATTCAAAAAATAAAAATAAAAACTCCATAAAAAATGCCATAAATCTTTCTCATACAGGCATACCCCACTTTTAAGTACACAATGGGGTTTATTTACTAAAGCTGGAAAGTGCAAAATCAGGCTCCCTTCTGCATAGAAACCAATGAGCTTCTAACCCCAGCTTGTTCAATTAAGCTTTGGTAATAAAACCTGGAAATGCATTAGTTTCTATGCAGAAGCGAGCCTGATTTTGCACTTTCAAGCTTTAGTAAATAAACCCCATTGCGTACTTAAAAGTAGGGTATGCCTGTAGTTTGCAGACACTATAACTTTTGTGCAAACCAATTAATATACGCTTATTGCAATTTTTTTTACCAATATTATGTAGAAGAATACCTAAACTGATGAAGAATTTTGGAGGGTAAATTTGGAGGGTATTTATTATAGCAAAAAGTAAAAAAAAATAGTTTTTTTTTCCAAAATTGTCACTCTTTTTTTGTTAATAGCGCAAAAAATAAAAACCACAGAGGTGATCAAACACCACCAAAAGAAACCTTTATTTGTGGGAACAAAAAGGATGCAAATTTTGTTTGGGTACAGCATTGCTTGGCCACGCAATTGTCAGTTAAAGCGACGCAGTGCCAAATTGTAAAAAGTGCTCTGGTCAGGAAGGGGGTAAAATCTTCTGGGCCTGAAGTGGTTAAAGGAAATTGCGCACTGATTGGCCATCTCAGGGTACATTCACATGAGTATGTGCATATTTTTCTCTGCATGGGACGCAGGTTTTTGCTGGCAGAGTTAGCACAAGATCCTGCATAAAAAACGCTCCTAAAGTACTCACATTTTGGTGCGTTTAGACATACAGCATGTAGACATGTGCAACTCTTTCACTCCAAGGAATGACTACACATGTATGTGTTTATGCAAGAGCTCATTGATTAATATAGTGCCACGTTTAGATGCGCACGCTGTGCATGTAATGTTTTTTTTTTTTTTTTTTGCCTGTGTGAATGAGCCCCAAAAACAGCACAAAATAACTAAACTAAAGCAGAATTAAAATTATTATTATAAATTGCAATGTTATTTTGGTTGCATCTGCCATTCAACAGAGCTAGTCCTGTCCCACCAGGGTGAGGATGCAGTGCTAAACTGCAGCTTGCAACATATGTGTAATAAATAGATTATAGGAAATATAAGAAAAAAAATAAAATGTCCATCAGTAAATCCATCTGACAGTGTGTTGGCAGACCCAGATAAAATACAATGTATATTATTGAAAGTTTACTGTAAAGAAATTTTTTTTTTACAAATATATAAAACATTATTGCAGAAACTGTCAAAGAAAAAGACACAGTGATAAAAAATAACATCTCCTCATCTGTTTAGAATTAGGATTTTTTATTATAATTTATTTGTACAGAAATACCACGAAGGTTCTATACCTTATATGATCTTTATCCCAATGCAGCAAGTTTTGTATTTTGGTTGAATATAATTGGATGATCGAATGCCCTCAGTCACTTTATTTAAAAAAAAAAAAAAGTAAAAATGATCTTCATTTGTAAATCATAAACCATATACTATACTAGAGAAACAGTAAAGTACAGTCACTGTGCAAAATTACTAAGTAGAAAACCAAGCCTGCGTATATAATGAGCAACTACAACCACATAGATACACTATATACTTATAAGCTATTGACACAAAGAATTATATACCATTTATAAACCATTAACACTTGCAGAATTTTATTTTTTGTTACAAATATCTATCTATTTAGCTACTCATTTTCTAACCAGAGAAAGGCATGAAGACAAAAAGAAAAACATAATTTATTATTGTAAAAATATTCATTATTATTTATTATTTACAATCAATTATTGTCATTTTTATAAGAGAATAACAATTAATTTCTACTTATATAAAGATTTATTTAAAGGGTAGCTGGCAAAAACTAAAGAGCGTTTGGAATTGCATCCACACACTAATATGATAATATGGGGTGTTTCTGCTGTCTGTCTGTCATTGCCCAGTTATATACTATGTTATACATAATGTATGTATTAAGCAGATTATCTAAGTGCAATCAGCCTTATATTCTCTTTAAAAAAAACAAAAACATTTCATACAGTTTAATTGGCTCTCTGTAATGCCATTTACATACCAGTGACAAATTATATATATATATATATATATATATATATATATATATATATATATATATATATATATATATATATATATATATATAAAATTAATAATAATGATAGTATAGATATATCTATATAGATCTATATATCTATATATATATATATATATATATATATATATATATATATATATATATAATTAATAATAATGATAGTATAGATATATCTATATAGATCTATATATATATATATATATAATTAATAATAATGATAGTATAGATATATCTATATAGATCTATATATATCTATATCTATATCTATATCTATATATATATATAGATATAGATATAGATATCGATATATATATATAGATAGATAGATAGATAGATAGATAGATAGATAGATATAGATAGATATATGTATATATATATATATATATATATATATAGATAGATATAGATATATCTATATACACACACACATTTTACTAACTGGCCACCTTATGTGGCATCAGACAGATTTTTATTAATTTTTTAATTTGAGAGGGATTGGGAAAGTATATTGCCACATTAGCAGGTATTAAAAATGTATTTTTGTTTAAATAAGCAAATAGAACTGAGGACTTTTTTTCAATTGTGTACTTTCTAAAATGTGGAAAAAAAAAACAATTTGCTTTTCTGTTAAAAAATAAAAAAAAAATAAAAAAATTAACACACTTTGCATACTTTTATGTGATTTTGTTTTAATTTGTATTTGTTAAGTTACGAGTCTATAGTTTTGGTAAACAAGCGAATTAAAAAAAAAATATTTAGTGATTAGTGTGCCCTTGAAAAACATATATATTTGTGTTATAAGTAAAGAAAAAAAAAACACTCTTTTATGGAGTTGTTAAAATTCTGTTTTTATATAATAATACATTTTAAATAAATAATACATTTTTATAGAATATAATGATTTTGAAGTGTTATTTAAATATTTGTTATCATCAAAAGGCGGGAAGGGGTAAAATTTTGATATTTTAACAAGGACTCAGATTTGAAATTGTAATGAAGAATTAACAAATAACTTTTTTTTGTGACTTTAACAAAAATCATTCTAAAAAAAATACACATTTAACATAGTTAATTTGAAATATGGTACATGTGTATCTTTGCTGCAAAGTTTAAAATACAAATATGTTTAAATTATTTAGTAATTTTCCACACCAGATATATGTTGCATTGCTAACGTTGCCACTGTAAAATTATCTGCATCAATAGTATTCATTTTTGTCTATATTATTTATTTTTATGTTTACCTATTGACATAAATAAGAAGGTGACTAAGTAGTGGTAGACCATAGAGTTGATTGTTTCTGAAAAAAAAAAAAAAAAAAAAAAAAACAACAAAAGCAAAACAAAACAAAAAAAAAACTGCATTAACATTGCTAAAACAACATTTTCTATGTGATTACTTATTATATAATCGACTTTTTTTGTTACATTTTGAAATATGTTAAAAAAAAAAAATTGCCGCTGAATTTTTCCACTTGTATTGTTTTGACGCTACTTATGCAATTTTCACATCTTCACTTCTTTACCATGACATATTTTTCTTTAAAAATCCAGACTATATTCCACGGTCTTGTCCCATAATATTTTAATAGAAACGTTTAAACCCAACTTTTTTTTGGTCTACTATGTTGTACATTTCACATATTACAAACATATATATTTTTTTTATTTGCATTGTGCTTAGTCCCCCTGGTATTTATTTGTTTGATGGGCTGTATAATTCGTACACATTTCATTTGGACATATGTATATAAAATAATGTCTATACAGATATGTAAAGCTCAGACATGTTTCCAATTTAAACAGCCCAGAGCTGCAGATTCTAGTTTGACTCTTCAAACACAACTGATAATATTACGCTATGGGGGGGGGGGGGGGGGGATTGCTATAGAAGTATTTTTTTACGCTTCATTGTTTGCTTCAAACGTTCAATTAGGTTTGAAGGGAACACCCATTTTTATTTTTTTTTACATTTCCCTTAAGGTTATTAGATGTATGAAATGAATTAGAATTCAGCGGGAAGTGTATGGACTTACCTACAGCATATTTATTCACAAGTAAAAACGATAATAATAATTTTTAAAGGGTGGTGGTGGATATATTGCTCCATGTACATCCCTTATATTAACATAGTGTCTAATGGGTCCTTAACAGAACCACATAACATTTGACCTTTGAAGTAATCAATTTCATAATTTTGATTTAATTATTGAGGTTGATTTACTCATTCACACAATAAAATCCTGTTGCTTTTTTTTTTTTTATTCCTCAGCACGTGATTGGATATTCAAAGTAAACATAGATTCATTTTGAAAAATATCCATTCTCTACTATTTTAGTAAATCCATAGTCTATCTATCGATTTCTATCTACTGTACCTGCCTTTCTTTCTTTTGTTCTCCTTATTATAGGCATGTGCACAGGGTATGCCAGGTGTGCCTGGGCACATCCTAATCACCCCGTCTGGTGCAGATTCCCTCTGTTTAGACCCCGGATCTTTCACCAAAGCCCCCCTAATGGAGCTCCTAAAAATAATAATAATAAAAAAATAAAATTATAAAAAAATAAAATTATAAAAAAAAAGAAGTACTGACACTGTCCACTGCCCTACTTGACACCAATCTCTGCCCTTCTGACACTGTCAGTATTTATACACATGCACACACATGCATATGTGTTTGAGCTTTTGGGGTGCACACCCTAACGCAATAAGCTGTGCACACCTATGCTCCTTATTATTACTGTTCTATACAGTTCCAACATGATTTACAACTCTGTAAACTAAAAAGTAAGTGTGAAGTCCTATTTAAGGAAATTTCTGATTGGCTAAGTCATTATTTGCCTGAATATTCGCAAATGCCGAGTTCTCTGATCTGCAAAGAATTAAACAATTCAAAATGTCGGCCATCTTGATTCTTAAATAGTATGATCGTTTACAGACTGGACAAGTCTGCATTATATATATATATATATATATATATATATATATATATATATATATATAAAATTGATGAATATGAATCATCTTGGTGAATTACAAAATAATAATAATAATAAAAAATAAATAAATAAATAAATAAAAATATATATATATATATATATATATATATATATATATATATATATATATATAATTTTTTTTATTATTATTATTTTGTAATTCACCAAGATGATTCATTGGGCTTGATTCACTAATTGAGTAGTAGTTATGTTCATGCCAATCATCCAATCATGTAGACAATCTTTTTTTTTTCCCCCTTGAACATGATTGGGCACTCCAAGTGAGCAAGGCCTTGATTTATAAAGATGCAACAGCATTTTAGGCATCTTAAATTATGCCCAAGGTGTGCCAAAGTGGCCTCTCAATCAACACTATGGCACAACATGTTAGCTTGTCTTAAGTGTGATTTTCTATGCTTTAAGTGAAATTGCAGCTTGCAGATACAAAGCTTCTGTTATTTTTTTTTTTAAATAAGTGTTTTTTCTCATGCACTGAAGGGCACTATAATGCAGCACTGATGGGCACTGGTATGCAGCACTGATAGGCAGCACTGGTATGCAGCAATGATGGGCACTGATAGGCAGCACTGGTATGCAGTACTGATGGGTACCGATAGGCGGCACTGGTATGCAGCACTGATAGGCGGCACTGGTATGCAGCACTGATGGGCACTGATAGGCAGCACTGGTATGCAGCACTGATGGGCACTGATAGGCAGCACTGGTATGCAGCACTGATGGGCACTGATAGGCAGCACTCGTATGCAGCACTGATGGGCACTGATAGGCAGCATTTGTGTGCAGCATTGATGGGCACTGATAGACAAGACAGCACTGATATTTAGCACTAATAGGCGGCACTGGTATGCAGCACTGATGGGCACTAATAGGCGGCACTGGTATGCAGCACTGATGGGTACTGATAGGCAGCACTGGTATGCAGCACTGATGGGCACTGATACATGATACTGATAGGCAGCACTGATGAGGAGAAACTGACAGGCATTACTGATTGGCACTGATTAGCATCGCTGATGAGAACTGATTGGCATCCCACCCGATGCGCTGACCCCCCCCTTCCCCCCATCAGGTGTGTCGCACTTTCTGGTAACGCTGTTATCAGCTGTGATTGGACACAGCTGATCACATGGTAAAGAGCCTACATCATAGGCTCTTTGCCGAGATCGGAATGACAGACCGCACTACCAATCGGAGTGCTGTGCTCCCCCGGGGGGTGGGCACAAGCAGATTATCTTGCAGGTTGTCATATGACGCCCAGTCAGGATAATGGTTAAGCTTTAACAATAAAACCTAGAAGCTGATTGGTTACTATACACAGCTGCACCAGATTATGTGTGCACCCATTTTAGTAAATTTCTCCTATTGCATCTTACCAGTCCTTAATGTGGTGGCTGCAATGGTTTTCCTTTTTCATGCTAAGTGCATTTTCTGCGAATACAGAAAAATACCTGTCAATCCTGCCAAAAATCCAATGTCCTTGTAACTTTATGTGCACCGAACTACCGTCTCAAACAAAGTTATCAGCAGTTCCAGCTGTCATCTGTGAACTACAAAGCAATGCCCCTCCATATTATAGGGCTTCAGGGAGGTGTTTGTAGTCCAATCAGGACAGCAGCCTAGAGTGACAACTTTGCTCCTCCATAGATGCAGTACAACAGTGAGGGTTGTCACCCTGGGACAGGAAGTGTGTTAGTGGTAGGATCACCAGGTTGAATAAACAAAGAAAAGCCTTAATAAAGAAAACGAATCCAGACAACACATCAAAGGGCTGTTAAGCCGCAATATATTATGTTTTTTCGTTTTTGGGTATAGATACAGTTGATTGACTTGCACCTTTTTCAGTTTCATTGTTTTCATCCTGCAAAAGTGTTACAAATGCCCCCTGGTCTATATGGTTAGTCCCATATGTATAATGGGTGACTTTTCTAATAGGTAAGTATATATTTTAAATGCCAATCGATTGCTTCTTTATGACACCACTGTAAACGTAATTGTTGGCATCAAATAGAAGGATTTGAAGACCATAAACTTTAATCTCAGAAGCGTTGGCCATGGCGAGCCACCTGCGGCCCTTTACTACCCCGGCCTGTATACGTTTTGTATATGTCGGTGGGGAGATATGTATTCCATATGTGCACACACAAGGTCCATATAAATATTACATTAGGAATGTATTGTTCCTGCGCATTTTATCCCCAACCGTTTTGTGAGTGATAATGTAAAGGGCCCCCCTCCACCCCGACTCTTTAAGTCCAGCTCTTGCCTCCGGGGCCTGGAACAGATTGCTGCGCTCAGCAGGCGATTCGATTTGAATCTCATAAAGCAAAGAAGAACGAGCTCTGACTTCCCAGAGCCTGACGGGAGATGGCGAGGAGGGCGTTCACACCGCCACAGAAACTTGTAGAGTTCTTTCATATATTTAATAGTTAGAGTGTGGGAGAGAGAGAAGAGAGACATGGGGAGAGAAGAAAGAGAGACATGGGGAGAGAAGAGAGAGAGAAAGAGAGAGAGAGATATGTGGAGAGGGGAGAGAAGAGAGAGACGTGGGGAGAGAGAGGAGAGAGACGTGGGGAGAGAGAAGAGAGACATGGGGAGAAAAGAGAGAGAAAGAGAGAGAGACATGTGGAGAGGGGAGAGAAGAGAGAGATGTGGGGAGAGAGAGAAACCTAGAGAGAGATGGGGAGAGAGAAAGAGAGTTGAGGAAGGAGAGAGAGAAATATGGGTAGATAAAGAGTGAAGGAGGGTGGAAAAGAGGGAGAGAGAGGTGAGGAGGGAGATAGAGATGGGAAGAGAGCAAATGAGAGAAGAGAGAGAGACATGGGAAGAGAAGAGAGAGAGAGACATGGGAAGAGAAGAGAGAGAGACATGGGAAGAGAAGAGAGAGAGAGACATGGGAAGAGAAGAGAGAGAGAGACATGGGAAGAGAAGAGAGAGAGAGACATGGGAAGAGAAGAGAGAGAGAGACATGGGAAGAGAAGAGAGAGAGAGATATGGGAAGAGAAGAGAGAGAGAGACATGGGAAGAGAAGAGAGAGAGAGACATGGGAAGAGAAGAGAGAGAGAGATATGGGAAGAGAAGAGAGAGAGAGACATGGGAAGAGAAGAGAGAGAGACATGGGAAGAGAAGAGAGAGAGAGACATGGGAAGAGAAGAGAGAGAGAGACATGGGAAGAGAAGAGAGAGAGAGATATGGGAAGAGAAGAGAGAGAGAGACATGGGAAGAGAAGAGAATGAATGAATGAGTGACTTGTATAGCGCTACCTCAGGGTGCTTTCTTGCCACCGATGCCCATCTGCAGCTTTTTACGCGGCCCTTTAACCTGTAGGGTCCTGACACACTTACAACACATACAACATTGACATACACATACACATACACATATTATGGCCAATTTTTATTTTTTTTGGACAGGGTCTAATTAACCTACCTGCATGTCTTTGGAGTGTGGGAGGAAACCGGAGTACCCGGAGGAAACCCACACAGGCACAGGGAGAACATGCAAACTCCAGGCAGATAGTGTCGTGGTTGGGATTTGAACCAGCAACCCTATTGCTGCTAGGCACTACACCACTGTAGAGAGAGACATGGGAAGAGAAGAGAGAGAGACGTGGAGAGAAGAGAGAGAGACACGGGGAGAGAAGAGAGAGAGACACGGGGAGAGGAGAGAGAGAGACACGGGGAGAGAAGAGAGAGAGAGACATGGGGAGAGGAGAGAGAGAGACACGGGGAGAGAAGAGAGAGAGAGACATGGGGAGAGAAGAGAGAGAGAGACATGGGAAGAGAAGAGAGAGAGACATGGGAAGAGAAGAGAGAGAGACATGGGAAGAGAAGAGAGAGAGAGACGTGGGAAGAGAAGAGAGCGAGAGACATGTGGAGAGAAGAGAGAGACATGTGGAGAAAAGAGAGAGACATGTGGAGAGAAGAGGGAGAGGCATGGAGAGAGAAGAGGGAGAGGCATGGCGAGAGAAGAGGGAGAGGCATGGAGAGAGAAGAGGGAGAGGCATGGAGAAGAGGGGGAGGCATGGAGAGAGAAGAGGGAGAGAGAGAGAGACATGGGAAGAGAAGAGTGAGAGAGAGAGAGACACTGAGAGAGGAGAGAGAGACATGTGGAGAGAACAGAGGGAGACATGGGAAGAGAAGAGAGAGAGAGAGAGACATGTGGAGAGAACAGAGGGAGACATGGGAAGAGAAGAGAGAGAGAGAGAGACATGTGGAGAGAACAGAGGGAGACATGGGAAGAGAAGAGAGAGAGAGAGAGACATGTGGAGAGAACAGAGGGAGACATGGGAAGAGAAGAGAGAGAGAGAGAGACATGTGGAGAGAACAGAGGGAGACATGGGAAGAGAAGAGAGAGAGAGAGAGACATGTGGAGAGAACAGAGGGAGACATGGGAAGAGAAGAGAGAGAGAGAGAGACATGTGGAGAGAACAGAGGGAGACATGGGAAGAGAAGAGAGAGAGAGAGAGACATGTGGAGAGAACAGAGGGAGACATGGGAAGAGAAGAGAGAGAGAGAGAGACATGTGGAGAGAACAGAGGGAGACATGGGAAGAGAAGAGAGAGAGACATGGGAAGAGAAGAAAGAGAGACGTGGGGTGAGAAGAGAGGGAGTAAATGGGAGAGAAAAGGCAGGTAGGGGAAGAGTGTGAGAAATGGGGGGGGGGGGGGGGGATAGCAAGAGAAGGAAAAGCAGAGACATTAAATAAGCATGTAGCCAGTGAAGTAAAAAAAAAAAAGCATGGATGTCTTAATAGACTTGCTTGTTCGAGGTCACTAGGTAGTAAAGGAAGGATAATCATGACAATCTTACAGTATGTATCTTTAGAAATAAATCATCAGTGTGAACTCTCATATTGGTATCCCCAGAGGTTCCCCTAGAGCAGTGGTTCTCAACCCTGTCCTCAAGTACATGTTTTAGGAAGTTCTCTTAGATAAAATAGGTGTCCAAAATACCAAGCCATTGACTCTGATTTAATGCACCTGTACAAGATAAAGTAAAACCTGCAACCATGGCCTGTTGGGGGGACTTGAGGACAGGGTTGAGAACCGCTGCTTTAGGGGAACCTCTTGAGAACCTCTTGGGAACCACTGCTCTAGAGGATGTGCACACTTGAATGTAATAATCACCAGCCTTGCGGTGACAAGGAGGAAAATAATCTCATGGTGTGGAGAAATCGCATGCATCAAGGTCCATCTGAAGGCTGATTTTAGCAAACAATAAGGTTCAATTCCAAAAATAGGTTTATTCCAAACACAAATTTCATATAAGGAGCCAACATTTTTCATGGCCTGTACATCAGCCTAGATTGCTTGACCCAGCTGCTGACCAAGGCTGTGCCAATCCTTACATGAACCAAAAGATCCTTACTGAATATTTTGTTTCATAAAGCCCTGATGAAGAAGGGGGGGGGGGGGGTTAGAACCCCCAAAATTCATTGGCTTCTTATTTACAATTTGGGTTTGGAGTAAGCCTATTTTTGGACTTGAATATTATTTTGGTGTGGAGCTTCAATTTCAAATGTATGCATCCTCACCACAACCCAAGGCGCCCGTGGGAATCCTTTGGTGTGCAGCCCGCCTAATATTCATATGCCCCATAGTCATACCACCATCAAACAGTTGCACAACAGCGACAATACAAAACCCTCATTCAGTCACAGCACTATGAACCCACAATTTTTAATATTTTTTTGCAAACAGTTAAGCCTTGTACACACGATCGGACTTACTGACGGGAAATGTTCGATGTCAGGCTGTTGTCGGTAAATCCGACCGTGTGTGCGCTTATCGGACAATTGGTGTCGGATTTTCCGAGGACAAATGTTGGATGGCAGGTTTTCACATTTTCCACGGACAAATGTCTGTTTTCGGGTTTTCCGAGAGTGTGTACACAAGTCCTACGGACAAAAGTCCAAAGTACAAACGCATGCTCGGAAGCAAGGATGAGCCCAAACGGTCGGTCTTGTAAACTGGCGCTCGTAATGGAGAATTAATATTCGTGACGCGGCAAATTATCAATTGTAGCGCACGATTCTCTTCTTCTTTAATGGGATAATAATGAAGCTGCTTTGATACTGATGGAGTTTCTGCAAATTAATTTTCAAAGGCTTTTTTTTTATATAGTGATATCAAGAATAATATTATTATGTTTTTTGTTTTCTTTTTATTTGGGCAAGTTACCACAACACCATTATCCTGTAGTTTTTAAGATCAAAGATACAACTATGTTGGTGTCCCTTGTTAATTTTAACTTGTATTTTTTAAACTGTAACTGCCAACTACCAAACTGTCATTTGAAGTAAAACACATAGCCAAGTATTATTCTACACAATTTTTTTATTGTGCATTAAAAAAAGAAAACAAATTAAATTAGACATGCTATCCACCAATAGAACTTAACCAAAAAGTGCATTCTATGCATCCAAAAATATAGATAATATAACAAATCAAATCATTATTATTCAACCAAAAAAATAATGTCAAAGCAATAACTTATTAATTTTTACTCTGCACTCCAAAGGCTGTTTTTTTTTTATTTTCATTTTGAACATGGAACCAGTATCTCTAAGCCCTTGTACACAAGGTCGGAGATTCCGACGGAATGTGTCCGATCGGACCGTTTTGGCGGATAATCTGACTGTGTGTGGTCTCCATCGGACTGTTTCCGTCGGAGTATCCGACGGACCAAGTTTTCCACCTTGTCGGTAAAATTTTCCGACAACATGATCCGATCGGACATACTCCGATCATGTGTAGAGAATTCCAATCGGACAAAGTGCCACGCATGCTCAGATCAAATTCCTACACCAAAGCTATTGGCTACTAGCCTGAACGTAGTCCCGTCGTAACGAAATTACGTCATCACGTTCTGAACGATCGGATTTTACAACAACTTTGTCCGACCGTGTGTATGCAACAGTTTCGGACAAAACCCGTCGGACAAAATCCGACGGATTTGGTTGTCAGAATGTCCGACCGTGTGTACAAGGGCTTAGAAGCTCCTCCTGCCACTGTTTCCCTGCAGATAGGCTGGGAAAGAGCTGGGTCATGTGACAGCTGTATATCCATTAAGAAAAAGGTACTAAGTACTTTTCTTATTAACCACTTCCATACCGGGCCTATTCTGGCACTCCACTCCTACATGTAAAACTCATAATTTTTTTTGCCAGAAAATTACTCAGAACCCCCAAACATTATATATGTTTTTTTAGTTGAGAAGATAGAGAATAAAATGGCGGTCATTGCAACTTTTTATATCACAAGGTATCTGCGCAGCAATTTTTCAAACATGTTTTTTGTTTGGTAAAAAAAAAAAATGTTTCATGAGTTAAAAAAAAAAAAACACTAAATTTGGCCAGATTTTTTTTTTTTCCCAAATATGATGTTATGCTGAGTAAATAGATACCTAACATGGCATATTTTAAAATTGCGCGCACTCAGGGAATGGCGCCAAACTTCGGTACTTAAAAATCTCCATAGGCGATGATTTAAAATGTTTTACAGGTTACCAGTTTAGAGTGCAGGCATCGTCCCGGTATGAACATTTTCAGCCGGCGATTCCCTGTACTGCAGAAGTGATTAGAGTGGCTAAACAGGTAAAGTACCCAGTCATGTATGGTATTGTCGCAAATGTCAGATAAATTTTTTTATTTTGATATATATATATATATATATATATATATATATATATATATATATATATATATATATAATGTTTTGGCGTTCTAAGTTATTTTTGAGCAAAAAATAAATACATTTAATTTTTACATGTAGAAGTGTCACAACTGGCCTGGTTGGCAAGTGGTTAAAGTAGAACTTAATGTAAAACTTTTTTTCCCCCATTTTTGATAAAGTAACGGAGGGTTATAACCCTGTAAGGGTTTTCTTTTTGCCCTCTGTGTCCCACTTGGAGATTTTCCTTCACTTCCTGTCCCATAGCCAAAAGAGGAAGTGAGAGGAAATCCCTCCAAAGTGAGAGAAATCCTTGGTTGAACTAGTGTCCCTATTGGAAGATTTCCCCTCTATTCCTGTTTGGGTGACAACCAAAAAATTGGTATCACCTTTCACTTTTTGATAACGGTAAACAGGAGAAATAGAGAGGGTCAATCTTCCTAACGGGGGGGGGGGGGGGGGGCGGGGCACAGACAGCAATAAACCCCTAACGGGGGTTCTAATTACTCATAACTCTATCACCTTTAGTTATACTTTAAATTAGGGATGCACCGATACCATATTTTTTACAACGAGTACAAGTACCGATACTTTTTTTTTTTTTAGTGCTCGCCAATACCAATTACCGATACCTACCGCAACTGTTTTGTTTTAACTTCGGCAGTCAGCAATGGTACAAAGCATTGAAAAGTTATTTTTCAAATTAAATCAATTGATTTTTTTTTATTATTATTTAGCGCTTTTTCAATGTGAAATGTGTAAATATATGTTAATATATATGTGTAAAAATATTCCCTAACAAAAAAAAAAAAGTTTTAATTGTTTATCGTTTATAAAATAGACGCGAAAAAAAAAAAAAAGCAGGAAAATAATAATTAAATGGAGGAGAATAGGGAGTCAATTAAGGCTGATTAGAGTAAATTATGGGTTAATGAGGGGTTAAACAGAGGAACATTTGTTCATCCCTTTGATCTGCAGATGAAGAAACAGAAAGATACAAAAAGAAACGATGTTTCTTTTTATTTTAGTGTTTCAGGGCTGAGCAATGTTGTTAATAAACATTGCCGGCTGCTTTTTCTTTTTTTTTTTTTTTTTTTTTTTGACAACTCCAATTACCGGACTCCTTTAACACAGGGGAGACCCGCTGACAGCTCAAAGAGCCGAGCCTGAAAGTATCGGTTTCAGGTATCGGTGCATTTGCACGAGTACCGATACTTGTGCAAATACTCGTATCGGGGCAACCCTACTTTAAATCACATTGTTACCTGGCCGGTATTTTACTGGTTTGACTGGTAAAAAATTTAACTTTTTGCCAAAGTTAATAATAAGAAAGGGATCATACGGCTGCTAAATTTTCAAAGAAAGGTGACTACCTCCAAGACGTAATTTCTCCCAGTTGAACGAGCTGAGGATTTCTAACTTTTATTGTTAAAAAAAAAAGTAAAAAAAAAAATATGCAACATTGTTGCCAACTATTAGAAGCAGGAACAATTTTTTCTTTTTTTAGGGTCACCATAAAATTGAAAGGTTTGTACGCAGACAGGTGTTCTTGTACAGAACATAAAACTTCCATGTTTTCAGATGACGTTTTATTGTACAAGCTGGAAAGTATTGTAGCCGATAAAACATGAAAGGAAAGTTTGTGTAACAAGTTCAAGAGAAACTTGCACCGTGTAGTAACCCAGACCGGCCAATGAGAATCTGTTCATCATCATTTATTTCCCATTCATCATTCACTCATTGCTCTGACTGTTCCATGCTATTCAGAGCTCAAATGTGATTGGTTGTTATTGCACTTTTGGTACAGAACAGCAGTTCCCAGCAGCGACTGGCTGTCTTTGACTAAGCAGCCAATCAGTGCCTCTGTCTCGCGCATATTTAGCCCTGTCCCACAGCTGTAACTGGGAATTAGACGGGAACTACCGGCCATCTGATAAAGTAGGAAGGTCAAATCCTGCTGAGTATAACTGAAGGCAAAACTTGTTTTTTGTTTTTCTTTAGTTTTGGACAGAGCGGAGAGAGGGATTAGAACACCTGTCAGTTTTTATTGCTGTCTGTAAAAAAAAAAAGTTGCAACGACCACCATTTTATTCCCTAGGGTGTCTGCTAAAACAATATATATGATGTTTGGGGGTTCTGATTAATTTTCTAGCAAAAAAAAAAATGAAGATTTTTACATGTAAGCGAGAAGTGTCAGAATTGGCCTGGGTGCCGGGGGGTTAATTACTATAAGTAATATACAAATTATTATTATATATTGTTTTTAAGGTAATTTACTATATTTTCAAAAACTGTACTCAAGCAGGTGGCCAAACGGACAAATTGAAGTTTTAAGTTCCAACCAGTAATTTCACAGTAAACAGATAAGTAATAAATGATTATGTTATAACATATAGTATAATACTATATGATTTAGCTTGTACCTTTTCAGCAGGCAGCAGATTCTCATTCTCCTTCTTAACTGTGTGAGGAAAAACATGGGATTGTGGGTAAATCTTATACACATAAACCCATGCTTTTTCCTTCTAATTAAAGAGGAAGTAAACCCTGATGAGTTTACTTCCTCTTCGATTCCCTGCAAAGGTAAAGCATAATGGACTACTATGCATCGCATAGTAGTCCATTATGTGTCACTTACCTGACACAGGAGCCAGCGAAGTCACCGCTGTCCCCTGTAGTCCAGCGCATCCATCTTCTTGGTGGGGTCTCGCAGCTCCGCCGCTGTCATTCGGCGAAGCCGCGATGACGTCACTCCCGTGCTCAGTGCGCCTGCGCGCCGCTGTCTACGGCGCATGCGACGTAGACAGCGGTGCCTGTCTTCGGGCAAATATCTCCTAAACCGTGTAGGTTTAGGAGATGTTTCTTGGACTTACAGGTAAGCCTTAATCTAGGCTTACCTGTAGGTCAAAGTGTGTTGTAAGGGTTTACAACCACTTTAAGAGGGCTGGGCTGGGCTGGGCACTTGTCTTTTAGACTCACACCCCCTTGTATGACACTGCAGTGAGAGGCGAGCCTCCACAGAGGCATTTTGATTGGACAGCTGGGACCAATGGTGCTTTACCATTGGTCCAAGTCTCCAAGCTGTTTATTGAGCTCAGTGCTTCTGACAAGAAGTGAGAGGCACTGTGAGCTCATCCTCTCAGTCCGCTGCAAACAGAGTGTGTCAGCTTGTATTTAAAGTGGCCGCTCCGTATTTAGTTTCTGACAGGCTGAGCAAAGAGCCCCATATCTCTGGACCCATAGGTCGGAGTGATGGGGTAAAACTTAGGCTACATACCCCCCAGATTTGGAGTCTCTATGATCCCAGGTCACCGAGCTATTTATGACCCTCGAAGCCTCACCTGCCTCCCCCGACTGCACGTCCCTGTCAGCGAGAGAGAAAGTAAAAGAAAATGACAAATTTTGGGTTGTCAATAGAACAGGAATAGAAGTGTCTAATCAGGACGATATGTCTAGAGAGGAAATGTTCCAATTGGGATTCTAGTTCTAAAAGGGAAATGTTCCAATCAGGACACTAGTCCTAAAAGGGAAATGTTCCAATCAAGACACTAGTTCTAGAGAGGACATTTTCCAATTGGGACACTAGTTCTAAAGGGGAAATGATCCAATGGGGACACTAGTTCTAAAGGGGAAATGATCCAATGGGGACACTAGTTCTAAAGGGGAAATGCTCCAAACGGGATACAAGTTCTAAAAGGGAAACGTTCCAATCAGGACACTAGTTTTAGAGAGGACATTTTCCAATTGGGACACTAGTTCTAAAGGGGAAATGATCCAATGGGGACACTAGCTCCAAAGGGGAAATGTTCTAATCAGGACACTAGTTCTAGAGAGGAAATTTTCCAGTTGGGACACTAGTTCTAAAGGGGAAATGTTTTAATCAGGACATTATTTCTAAAGAGGAAATGTTCCAAACGGGATACAAGTTCTAAAAGGGAAAGGTTCCAATCAGGACATTAGTTCTAATAGGGAAATGTTCTAATCTGTACACTATTTGTATAGGATAAATGTTCCAATCAGGACATTATTTCTAGAAGGGAAATGTTCCAGTCAGGACACTAGTTCTAAAAGGGAATTGTTCCAATCAGGACACTAGTTCTAAAAGGGAAATGTTCCAATCAGGACACTAGTTGTAGAGAGGACATTTTCCAATTGGGACACTAGTTCTAAAGAGGAAATGCTCCAATGGGGACACTAGCTCTAAAGGGGAAATGTTATAATCAGGACATTATTTCTAGAGAGGAAATGTTCCAATTGGGATGCTAGTTCTAAAAAGGAAATGTTCCAATCAGGACACTAGTTCTAATGGGAAATGTTTTAATCAGTACACTATTTTTAGAGGGTACATTTTAAAATCAGAACATTATTTCTAGAAGGGAAATGTTCCAGTCAGGACACTAGATCTAGAGGGGAAATGTTCCAATGAAAACACTAGTTCTGGAGGGGAAATTTTCCAGTTGGGACACTAGCTCTAAAGGGGAAATGTTCTAATCAGGACGTTATTTCTAGAAGGGAAATGTTCCAATCAGGACCCTAGGTCTAGAGGGGAAATGTTCCAATGAAAACACTAGTTCTAAAGGGGAAATGTTCTAATCAGGACACTAGTTCTAAAGGGGAAATGCTCCAACGGGGACACTAGTTCTAAAGGGGAAATGTTATAATCAGGACATTATTTCTAGAGAGGAAATGTTCCAATTGGGATGCTAGTTCTAAAAAGGAAATGTTCCAATCAGGACACTAGTTCTAATGGGAAATGTTTTAATCAGTACACTATTTTTAGAGAGTACATTTTAAAATCAGAACATTATTTCTAGAAGGGAAATGTTCCAGTCAGGACACTAGATCTAGAGGGGAAATGTTCCAATGAGAACACTAGTTCTGGAGGGGAAATTTTCCAGTTGGGACACTAGTTCTAAAGGGGAAATGTCATAATCGGGACATTATTTCTAGAGAGGAAATGTTCCAATCGGGATGCAAGTTCTAAAAGGGAAATCTTCCAATCAGGACATTAGTTATAATAGGCAAATGTTCCAGTCAGGACACTAGGTCTAGAGGGGAAATGTTCCAATCAGGACACTAGTTCTAGAAGGGAAATTTTCCAATTGGGACACTAGTTCTAAAAGGGAAATGTTCCGATCGGGACACTAGTTCTAAGCCCTTGTACACACGGTCAGACATTCCGACGGAAAATGTCCGATCGGACCGTGTTGTCGGATAATCCGACCGTGTGTGGGCTTCATCTGACTGTTTCCGTCAGAATATCCGACCAACAAAGTTTTAGAGCTGGGCTATAAAATTTTCAGACAAAGTCCGATCGTTTGTAGAGAATTCCGATCGGACAAAGTGCCACGCATGTTCAGATCAAATTCCTAGACCAAAGCTATTGGCTACTAGCCTGAAAGTAGTCCCGTCATAACGAAATTACGTCATCACGTTCCGAACAATCGGATTTTCCGACAACTTTGTGCTAACCGTGTGTATGCAACACAAGTTTCAGACAGAATCCGTCGGACAAAATACGACTAATTTTGTTGTCGGAATGTCCGATCGTGTGTACAAGGGCTTAAAGGGAAATGTTCCAATTGGGACACTAGTTCTAAAGTGGACATGCTCCAATGAGGGCACTAGTTCTAAAGGGGAAATGTTGTAATCAGGACATTATTTGTAGAAAGGAAATGTTCAAATCAGGACACTAGTTCTAAAGGGGAAATGCTCCAACGGGGACACTAGTGCTAAAGGGGAAATGTTCCAATCAGGACACTAGTTGTAGAGAGGACATTTTCCAATTGGGACATTAGTTCTAAAGAGGAAATGCTCCAATGGGGACACTAGCTCTAAAGGGGAAATGTTCTAATCAGGACGTTATTTCTAGAAGGGAAATGTTCCAATCAGGACCCTAGGTCTAGAGGGGAAATGTTCCAATGAAAACACTAGTTCTAAAGGGGAAATGTTCTAATCAGGACACTAGTTCTAAAGGGGAAATGCTCCAACGGGGACACTAGTTCTAAAGGGGAAATGTTATAATCAGGACATTATTTCTAGAGAGGAAATGTTCCAATTGGGATGCTAGTTCTAAAAAGGAAATGTTCCAATCAGGACACTAGTTCTAATGGGAAATGTTTTAATCAGTACACTATTTTTAGAGGGTACATTTTAAAATCAGAACATTATTTCTAGAAGGGAAATGTTCCAGTCAGGACACTAGATCTAGAGGGGAAATGTTCCAATGAAAACACTAGTTCTGGAGGGGAAATTTTCCAGTTGGGACACTAGTTCTAAAGGGGAAATGTCATAATCGGGACATTATTTCTAGAGAGGAAATGTTCCAGTCAGGACACTAGTTCTAAAAGGGAATTGTTCCAATCAGGACACTAGTTCTAAAAGAGAAATGTTCCAATCAGGACACTAGTTGTAGAGAGGACATTTTCCAATTGGGACACTAGTTCTAAAGAGGAAATGCTCCAATGGGGACACTAGCTCTAAAGGGGAAATGTTATAATCAGGACATTATTTCTAGAGAGGAAATGTTCCAATTGGGATGCTAGTTCTAAAAAGGAAATGTTCCAATCAGGACACTAGTTCTAATGGGAAATGTTTTAATCAGTACACTATTTTTAGAGGGTACATTTTAAAATCAGAACATTATTTCTAGAAGGGAAATGTTCCAGTCAGGACACTAGATCTAGAGGGGAAATGTTCCAATGAAAACACTAGTTCTGGAGGGGAAATTTTCCAGTTGGGACACTAGCTCTAAAGGGGAAATGTTCTAATCAGGACGTTATTTCTAGAAGGGAAATGTTCCAATCAGGACCCTAGGTCTAGAGGGGAAATGTTCCAATGAAAACACTAGTTCTAAAGGGGAAATGTTCTAATCAGGACACTAGTTCTAAAGGGGAAATGCTCCAACGGGGACACTAGTTCTAAAGGGGAAATGTTATAATCAGGACATTATTTCTAGAGAGGAAATGTTCCAATTGGGATGCTAGTTCTAAAAAGGAAATGTTCCAATCAGGACACTAGTTCTAATGGGAAATGTTTTAATCAGTACACTATTTTTAGAGGGTACATTTTAAAATCAGAACATTATTTCTAGAAGGGAAATGTTATCGGGACATTATTTCTAGAGAGGAAATGTTCTAATCGGGATGCAAGTTCTAAAAGGGAAATCTTCCAATCAGGACATTAGTTATAATAGGCAAATGTTCCAGTCAGGACACTAGGTCTAGAGGGGAAATGTTCCAATCAGGACACTAGTTCTAGAAGGGAAATTTTCCAATTGGGACACTAGTTCTAAAAGGGAAATGTTCCGATCGGGACACTAGTTCTAAGCCCTTGTACACACGGTCAGACATTCCGACGGAAAATGTCCGATCGGACCGTGTTGTCGGATAATCCGACCGTGTGTGGGCTTCATCTGACTGTTTCCGTCAGAATATCCGACCAACAAAGTTTTAGAGCTGGGCTATAAAATTTGCAGACAAAGTCCGATCGTTTGTAGAGAATTCCGATCGGATAAAGTGCCACGCATGTTCAGATCAAATTCCTAGACCAAAGCTATTGGCTACTAGCCTGAAAGTAGTCCCGTCGTAACGAAATTACGTCATCACGTTCCGAACAATCGGATTTTCCGACAACTTTGTGCTAACCGTGTGTATGCAAAGTTTCAGACAGAATCCGTCGGACAAAATCCGACTAATTTTGTTGTCGGAATGTCCGATCGTGTGTACAAGGGCTTAAAGGGAAATGTTCCAATTGGGACACTAGTTCTAAAGTGGACATGCTCCAATGAGGGCACTAGTTCTAAAGGGGAAATGTTGTAATCAGGACATTATTTGTAGAAAGGAAATGTTCAAATCAGGACACTAGTTCTAAAGGGGAAATGCTCCAACGGGGACACTAGTGCTAAAGGGGAAATGTTCCAATCAGGACACTAGTTGTAGAGAGGACATTTTCCAATTGGGACACTAGTTCTAAAGAGGAAATGCTCCAATGGGGACACTAGCTCTAAAGGGGAAATGTTCTAATCAGGACGTTATTTCTAGAAGGGAAATGTTCCAATCAGGACCCTAGGTCTAGAGGGGAAATGTTCCAATGAAAACACTAGTTCTAAAGGGGAAATGTTCTAATCAGGACACTAGTTCTAAAGGGGAAATGCTCCAACGGGGACACTAGTTCTAAAGGGGAAATGTTATAATCAGGACATTATTTCTAGAAGGGAAATTTTCCAATTGGGACACTAGTTCTAAAAGGGAAATGTTCCGATCGGGACACTAGTTCTAAGCCCTTGTACACACGGTCAGACATTCCGACGGAAAATGTCCGATCGGACCGTGTTGTCGGATAATCCGACCGTGTGTGGGCTTCATCTGACTGTTTCCGTCGGAAAATCCGACCAACAAAGTTTTAGAGCTGGGCTATAAAATTTTCAGACAAAGTCCGATCGTTTGTAGAGAATTCCGATCGGACAAAGTGCCACGCATGTTCAAATCAAATTCCTAGACCAAAGCTATTGGCTACTAGCCTGAAAGTAGTCCCGTCGTAACGAAATTACGTCATCACGTTCCGAACAATCGGATTTTCCGACAACTTTGTCCGACCGTGTGTATTCAACACAAGTTTCAGACAGAATCTGTCGGACAAAATCCGACTAATTTTGTTGTCGGAATGTCCGATCGTGTGTACAAGGGCTTAAAGGGAAATTTTCCAATCGGGACACTAGTTCTAAAGTGGACATGTTCCAATCGGGACACTAGTGCTAAAGTGGACATGCTCCAATGAGGACACTAGTTCTAAAGGGGAAATGTTGTAATCAGGACATTATTTGTAGAAAGGAAATGTTCAAATCAGGACACTAGTTCCAAAAGAGAAATGTTCCAATCAGGACACTAGTTCTAGAGGGGAATTGTTCCATTCGGGACACTAGTTCTAGAGGGGAATTGTTACATTCGGGACACTAGTTCTAGAGGGGAATTGTTCCATTCGGGACACTAGTTCTAGAGGGGAATTGTTCCATTCGGGACACTAGTTCTAGAGCGGAGAGTTCAGTTTGAAGTCAGAGAAAGTTGGTCCCTAGTATGAAATGAACATAAATCAGAGAGGCACACAGAAGAGACTATTTTTTAAGATAATAAAAGGAACAAGAGGCATCTTGAGGTGTCTGCTCTTATGCAGAACTTTTACTTTTAAAAGTTTAAAATGGAGTACAGATTCACTTTAAGTTTTGGATGTATGGGTTTTGTTAAAGAAGAACTCCACCCGAAATATTTCCAGAATTCTGCTTTCAGGTGAAAGTTGTGTTTAAGGGTTAATTTGACATTTTTTGTTCAAAGGGTGATTTACTATTTAGGTGGCTCTTTATTTTCAGATGGGATACATTTTTGATTGTGTTCATTTTATGTCCCCTACCTTTTTTTTTTTTCGAGCACAGTATTCCTCAGTTCAGACTTCGTAGGACCCCCAAACCAGCGCACCAATCTTTTCACCACAAGAAATAACGTATATGACCTCATACGATCTCATTACTGGCTAGTGCCTGGCCAGGGACAATCTTAAAGCAGAACTCCTGCCAAAAACAAAGAGATAAAAATGTCTAGTCCATTAAAAGATAAAACCAGCTTTCACTGCAATATTCACCTTCAATCCAGAGATTACCCCCAAAGTAGTTTTAAATGGCACAAGATGTCCTCAATCTGAAGGCTAGCATCATTCAACCCACATCCTATAAGCCCAAGTCATCCTGGACCTGCCCCCAGCCTGTGATTGGACGATGGATGGAGAAGCAGCACATGCCTCTGTCACTCTGCTCTCTCCTTCCCTCAGCAGGCTTCTTTTCAGCATATAAACTGATTGACTCCTTGTGCTGCTTCTCCCTCTCACACTCTAGCCCTGCTGTACAGGGACTGCAAGAGGCTGATAGTAGGTCACATTGAGGCACTTGCAGGGCTTGTATTTAAAAAAAAAAAAAATATTAGTTGAACAATGTATTAACGATTAGAGAGTTGAATTCACGTGTGCATTTAATATCTGCCTAGGGTTTAACTTTTAGATTTTAACGTTTATATATCATATATATAAATATTTTATATATATATATATATTTTAGGGTTTAACGTTTATATATCACGTTTTAATTTCAAATGGGGGAGATTATCTGTTGCAACGCAGGGATAGAAACACAACATTTCTGCCTTTGGCAACTCACAGGGTTCTGGAAAAATAAAAAAAAATTCACCTGTCCGCTGCTCTATAGATCTGCAGCACCCTTACTACCGGTAGTAAATCTCCAATGATGAACCTTCCCACAGGACATTAAAGGGGATTATTCCTATAATTAGACCTCAAGCTCTCTTTTTAGACTTCTCGGAAAAGTAGGCAGCCAATTACAAAAGCAGAAGGGAGGATGAGACTTCCAGGAATCATGTCTACAAAACAGATAACAGTTTTGAAAAATTAGCAAAACATTCATTCTTTTTCAATTAATAGGAAATCTTCCTGGATTAAAATTTAAAGCCGAGCAAATTTTGTCTAAATACAATGTCTGTGTATTCTTCACTTGGACCTTAGTGCATTTCTTCCAGATGTGTGCAGAGTGAGACTTTCCCTCTGTAATAAAGACCGCTCACTGCTGCTCTCTCTCCTGGTGCAGGGGGACTGGTCTGGTCTCCGCCCCCCTCCTGTAGTTTTCTGCAGGCAGCCTGTAGTGGGTGGAGCCTGTTGGGCCCCTCCCACAGCTTTGCTCTCTGCACAGGCTATGTATAGCACAGTGATGATGTCACTGCTACTTTTACACAATACTACCTGCATTTACAAAGACATTGGTGTGCACAAAGTGGATTTATTTTTTATTTTTTGGCTACTGATGAATATATTTCAGTGAAGTTTTTTGCGCTCTTGTGTTATCATCATGTTTTGCCATGACTTGCGATTGACAATAGGGCACAACGTGCAGGCACTATTTCACAATTTATGGTTTTATACAATCTTGCTTTTGGTGAACTATGGAATATTATTGTGGTTATATCATGAGATACCAGTGTCATTACCATGTTTATTGTTATTACCATGCACATCGTCTATAATTGATATCAGCATTATATGTATGTATATACTATATAATAATCAATACATTTCCTATATGTTCACCAATTTACTCTATTGCAACCACGTGCTTCATATAAAGTCCCACTCTCTTGCTCTCCTCCTTATTTTTGCCTTTACACACACATGAGATTTAATGGCATCACAGTCTTAGCCCCTGTACACACGGTCGGACATTCTGCCAACCAAATCTGTTGGATTTTGTCCGAAACTGTTGCATACACACGGTCGGACCAAGTTTTCGGAAAATCCGATCGTTCAGAACGTGATGACGTTATTTCGTTACGATGGGACTACGTTCACGCCAGGGGCGGATCCAAAGTCTAGTCTCGGGAGGGGCACTGCTATAAAATATGTTTTTTTGGGGGCAATTTATATGGGAAATGGCTGGTATTGGCGCTTCAATCATTACGGCACCATGGTTGTTATGGTGTCAGGATGATTGAAGCGCATTATTTCTATTAATACATTGTAATATAAAATTAAATGGTTCAACTCACCCTAATGCAGAATCAGTGGGAGCCCTGAGGGTGTCATTTGCCACTGTCGCCTGCCACCAAATGCGGATTGTCACTTGCCACGTCACTTGTCACCAAATGTGGATTGTTACTTGCCACGTCACCTGCCACACATTGCGGATTGTCACTTGCCACGTAGTCTGCCACACATTGCGGATTGCCACTTGCCACGTAGTCTGCCACACATTGCGGATTGCCACTTGCCACGTAGTCTGCCACACATTGCGGATTGCCACTTGCCACATAGCCTGCCACACATTGCATATTGTCACCTACTGTGTCACTTTTCTGCTAAGGTGGTCTTTTGTTGAGTCCAGAGTGAAGATAGGCAGCAGATAGATGATGTAATCTCTCTGCTGCACACAGCTTCCTGCACAGTGAGGGCGGAACTGGAGGGATGCAGGGCAGTGAGAGATGATGTAATCTCCCTGCTCCCCTGCCTGCTGGCTTCCTGATTGGCCAGCAGCCCTCCTAAGCCGCCCAGCTGCCCCCCCCTCACCCGTCCACTCAGTGCGGGTACGCGCGGAACCGGCCGCTCTGGCACCCGCGGAACCAGCCACTCTGCCACCCGCGGAACCAGCCACGCTGGTACCCACGAAACCGGCCGCGGTACCGGCCGCGCGGGTACCCGCGGAACCGGCCGTGCTGTCATCAGCTGGCGGTATTCTCGGAGGGGGCAATTGACCCCTTGCCCCGCCCTGGATCCGCCCCTGGTTCACGCTAGTAGCCAATAGCTTTGGTGTAGGAATTTGATCTGAGCATGCGTGGCACTTTGTCCGATCGGAATTCTCTACACATGATCGGAGTATGTCCAATCGGACCTGTTTGTCGGAAAATATTTCCAACAAGTTGGAAAATTGGGTCCAACGGATATTCCAACGGAAACAGTCCGATGCAGACCACACACAGTCGGATTATCCGACAAAATGGTCCGATAGGACACATTCCGTCGGAATCTCCGACCGTGTGTACAAGGGCTTAGTCTGTGGGGTTCCATATTGAGTTGGCCCACTCTTTTCAGCTATAACAGCTTCAACTCTTCTGGGAAGGCCTTCTTAGGAGTGTGTCTATGGGAATGTTTGACCGTTCTTCCAGAAGAGCATTTGTGAGGTTAGGCACCGATGTGGGATGAGAAGGCCTGGCTAGCAGTCTCAGCTCACAAATGCGCTTCTGCAAGAATGGTTAAACATTCCCATAGACACACTCCTAAACCTTGTGGACGGCCTTCCCAGAAGAGTTGAAGCTGTTACAGCTGCAAAGGGCGGAGCCAACTCAATATTGAACCCTACGGACGAAGACTGGGATGCCATTGAAGTTCATGTGCGTGTTAAGGCAAGTGTCCTAATACTTTTGGCAATATAGTGTATTTATCTATCTATCTATCTATCTATCTATCTATCTATCTATCTATCTATCTATCTATCTATCTATCTATCAAAACACACACATATATATACATATATATATAAAAACACACACACACACATATATATACATATATATATAAAAACACACACACACACACACATATATACACATATATATATATCTCTATATAAACACAGACATATATATATATATATATATATATATATATATATATATACATATATATATATATATATATACATATATATACATATACATATATATACATATATATATATATATATACATATATACATATATACATATATACATATATACATATATATATATATATATATATATATATATATATATATATATACATATATACATATATATATATATATATACATATATACATATATATATATATATATATATATATATATATATATACATATATACATATATACATATATATATATATATATATTTATATAGTATAAATATATAAAATCTAATTTTTCTGCATAAATGGAGTGGTTCTCTGAACTGCAAAACTTTTATTGCAATCTGAAAATGTCTCCATAGAAAATGATCAATACCCGCGCACTTATAAGAGAAACCTAATAAAAAGGAAAATTGCCAAGTGCTCTATTTGCTCGACCAAAACTTCCCACGTTTTATCAGGCCTTGAATTTGATTCCGGCCGGATTATAAACCCCCCACGGTGAGTGTGTTATGAGAGAGGTGTCATGTACAAGCGAGCGAGCAGTATATATTCCGGCTGTACAGGCATTCCCTGTAATCTCTGTTGCCCCTTCTGGTTTGGCGTGCCGCCTGATGAAATCTGGTACCCCACAATCATTTTTTATTAAGAGGTGATCTGGTTTGTATATAGAATTACTCTTAATAACCTTCTCGGCCTCTTCATCTCTCTGCACCCCTTTGTGCTTTCAGATCCGCTAGGAAAACATAGCGGCTTTGGCTCCGCTCCGCTGACTGTAAAAAAAAAAAAAAAAGAAAGTAATTTCATTTTCGCGTTTATTTTAAAGCCAATCTGTCACATGTGTAGAACAGACCGAAACAATGTAGAAATCGGTTTTTACTTTTTTACATTCACACCGCTGTTACTGAAGGCATTAGGGTCTTTTTATTTATTTTTTACTTTTTTTTTTCATACTTCTGAAAGCAATTCGCTTGATGTGACTTAAAGTGGAGGGCCACCCAAAAAAAAAAAAATGCATTAATAAAATTAAAAAAATGTAAAAAATAAAAAATATTTTTTTTCACTTACCTGAAAGGCAGTTGCTAGGCAGTCTTTCTAATCTGCCTCTTCCTATTCCGCGGGTCTTTCTCCTCTTCGGTGAGCAGCCCCGTTGCCTTCTGGAACATGTGTGAGCGAGAGCAATAATTCTAGCACCAGATCTCCTCTGTAACTCTAAACATGTAACCTGTAAAAATATCTAATGATATTTTTAAAGAGGGATTCCACCAAAAAAAAAAAAATATTAAAAGCCAGCAGCTATAAATACTACAGCTGCTGACTTTTAATAAATGGACACTCACCTGTCCCGGGTTCCAGCGATGCCGGCAGCCGAGGCCGATCGATCGCTCGGCTCTCGGCTGCTGCCGCCGCCATTCTAGGTGAGGGAATCAGGAAGTGAAACGAATCGGCTTCACTTCCCGGTTCCCTACTGCGCATGCGTGAGCCGCGCCGCGCAATAGGAAATCTCTGCGCTGTCAATGGGACCCGTGTGTGTCCCAGCAGACAGCGCGGCAGGGCAGGAAATGGCGTAGACTCCCACGGGAGTCTATGCCCGGAAGTGGGTGTAAATACCTGTCTTTGACAGGTATCTCCACCCCCCTCCCCCCTGAAAGGTGTCAATTGTGACACCGGAGGGGGGGAGGGGATCCGATCAGCGGAGGTTCCACTTTAGGGTGGAATCCCGCTTTAAGTACTGAAGTTTGGCGCCATTTCATGAGTGTGCACCATTTTAAAGCGTGACATGTTAGGTATCTATTTACTCGGCTTAACATCATCTTTCACATTATACAAAAAAAATCGTTCTAACTTTACTGTTTTGTTATTTTTTAATTCATGAAACCGTTTAAAAAAAAATAAAATAAAAAATGACGTTTGGGGGGGCCCAAGACGGCCGTGGGACTGTAACACATTGCTGCGACCCCCAAAGTGTTGCAACTTGTTTGCCATTTCCTTGCGACTTCCTTGTGACTACCCTGCGACTTTTGTGATTTTAACGGCACTTAACCACTTCAATACCTGGCCAATTCTGGCACTTCTCTCCTACGTGTAAAAATCCTCATTTTTTGTGCTAGAAAATTACGGCCAAACATTATATCTATGTTTTTTTTTTTTTATCAGACGCCCTAGGGAATAAAATGGCGGCCATTGCAACTTTTTATCTCGCACGGTATTTGCGCAATAATTTTTCAAACGTCATTTTTTATTTTATTTTTTTTAAACGGTTCAATGAATTAAAAAATAACAAAACAGTAAAGTTAGACCGATTTTTTTTGTATAATGTGAAAGATGATGTTACGCCGAGTAAATATATACCGAACACGTCACGCTTTAAAATTGCGCACACTCGTGGAATGGCGCCAAGCTTCGGTACTTAAAACATCTCCATAGGCAACGCTTTGAATTTTTTTTACAGGTTACCAGTTTCGAGTTACAGAGAAGGTCTAGTGCTAGAATTATTGCACACGCTCTAACGCACGCAGCGATACCTCACATGTGTGGTTTAAACAGCGTTTACATATGTGGGCGGGACATGCGTGTGTGTTCGATTCTGAGCGTAAGCTACCGGGGACAGGGGCATTTTACATTTTTATATTTTTTTTATTTTACTTAATTAATTTTGTATTTTTTTACACTTCTTTTTACATTTTTATTTTTTTGATCACTTTTATTCCTATTACAAGGAATGTAAACATCCCTTGTAATAGGAATCTATTTGTGACAGGTCCTCTTTATGGAGAGATGCGGGGTCGATAAGATCCCACATCTCTCCTCCAGGCTAGAAAGCATGAGATCGAAAAAAATAAATAAAAATTCACCGATCTCATGCTGACAGCCGCAATCGCGCCTTTGTTTACATCCGGGAACCCGGGCGTGACGTCATAACGTAACGCCCGGGCCTCCGACGGTCATATCTATGACTGGTGACCATCTGGTCACCGGAAATCTCTATCGCCGTCCTCCGGCGCTGGCTGATTCTTTCTCCGATGGCACCAGAGAGCCTGGAGAAGCACCGAATTGGCGGCGGCGCCTATAAGAACGATCAAGCGGCGGAACTGCCGCTATAATCGTTCTTATTGTGCATAGAATTGCAGTCTGGAAAGAATGATATCTGAATGATGCCTGTAGCGGCAGGCATCATTCAGATATCCCCCACACAAAGTCAAAGACGTCATATGACAATGTGCGGTTGCACCAAAATTCGCAGAAAAGTCGTGCAGGAACCTTTTTTTTTTTTTGTCGCTGCAACGAGTCCCAAATAATTAATAGAAAGGATGGACCACTGCTCCAAAGTAATCCTCGAGGACTGAAGCTCTGTCTCCTATTGATGAGCCCCAGGTTCTGACCTTTAGGCTGGGTTCACACTGCTGCGGCTGGAAGACCCGGATGTGATTCGCACCGCACTGCAGTGCAAATCACATCCGATCTCTGTGCGATGCGAGTTCAGCCATACAGATAGTATGGCTGAATTCGAATCGCCCCCCTCTCCAAACTCGCACAGGACCCTTTTTTTTGGTCCGCAGCAGAATCGGATCGCATGGGTGTTCACACCATGCGATCCGATTCCTGTCCGAGTTTGCAGATCGCACTGCAATATGCGAACTGATCTGGGGGTGTCATTAAGGTTTCACTTAGGCCGCGTACACACGCGCGGACTGTTGGCCCAACTTTGTCCGTCCAACAGTTTGAGCGAACAGTCCGCTCAAACTTAGCATGGACGGACATGGCCACACACGACGGACGAACAGTTTGCTGAAACCGTGCGCGATGACGTGAACGGCACGTACGACGGGACGAAAAATACGACGTCCTATACACTGCAATGCAACCTTCCGACGTGGAAATCCTTTCTGAGCATGCGCGAGACTTAGTTGGCCGAACAAGCCTACACACGAGCGAACAGTCCGCTGAAACCTTGTTTCAGCGGACAGTTTTTCGGAATTTCCGTAAGACCTTGTTCGTCCAACTGTCCGCTGAAACTGTCCGCTGAAGCCCCACACACGAGCGGACTGTCCGCCCAAACACTGTTCAGCGGACAAGGTTGGGCGAACAGTCCGCGCGTGTGTACGCGGCCTGACACTCCCAGCAGTCTGCATAGGGCAGTGTGAACTGCCGGCGGGAGGCATGCGATGCGGGAACCCGCCGTGGATTCCCGGCGTTTCTGCATCGCTTCAGTGTGAACCCAGCCTTAACACACACCATGAGCAGACAAGCAGGACAAAACTCTGGATAGCTGCACACTGGAAAAAGACTTGAAATCCCATCTTTATTTGGAACAACGTGGATCACATCAAAACAAAATCAAAAAATCCACAGCAAAAGGAATAACAGGGTACAGGAAAAACTGACGCGTTTCGCACCATAATCTGTGCTTACTCATGAGTAAGCACTGATTACGGTGCGAAACGTGTCAGCATTTTCCTGTACCTTGTTATTCCTTTTGCTGTGGATTTTTTTATGTTGTTTTGATGTGATCCACCTTGTTCCAAATAAAGATGGGATTTCAAGTCTTTTTCCAGTGTGCGGCTATCCAGAGTTTTGTCCTGCTTGTTTGCTCCCAAATAATTAAGACGCCACCCGTTAAAATAAATGTGTTTTGACTTATCATGTCGCAAGTCACAGCAGTGCGAACCGGGGCTTAGGAATTTTTACTCTTTATGGGTTTCTTTGCAGCATATAGAGAGGAAGGCAGGAATCCAATTCCTGTTGAACTACAAGTTCCAGCACATCATGGCAGCTGGACAGCCACGGGGGGGCCCCGTATTAAATGAAGTGACTATCGGGAGATCTGCATGATGCACAGTTGCAGAAACAATTGTGCTGAACCTCTTAGCACAGGAAATAATCCCTGCAGGGCACTTACACTAAACTGAGGCTTTATTCAAAAGTTGTTATTCTCGGTTTACAACATAATATCCGCCGATACCGCAGCCCTATTTGTACAGATGGGGAGATGGTTAACACAGCAAATGGCTCAGAAAATTACCATCAGCCCAGGGACGTATTTCAGGGGCAGGCCTTACCACGGAGGGTTAAAACAGCACTCCGGGAGAGTAAGAAATACGCTATTATTTTTTACTTTTTTTTTATTGTTTTTTTTTTTGTTTTTTTTTGTAATGTTTGACAACAAAGATTTAACCCTTCTAATGCCAGAGTCATTTTTCCACACTTTCTTTTGCATGAAAACTCACTTAAAACCTCAAACCTTTATGCATTTATAGAATGCAGAGCGCCTATAGAAAAAAAAAAAAAATTGGTAGTTTTTTACATCACGTTATATCGGCGCAACTATTATTCTACACTCACCGGCCACTTTATTAGGTACGTACCGGGTTGGACCCCCCCCCCTTTGCCTTCAGAACTGCTTTCATCCTTGGTGGTATAGATACAACAAGGTGTTGGAAACCTCTGAGATTTTGATCCATAGTGACATGATGGCATCATGCAGTTGCTGCAGATTTGTCGGCTGCACATCCATGATGGGAATCTCCCGTTCCACCACATCCCAAAGGTGCTCTATTGCAGTGGTCATCACCCCTGTCCTCGGGGGCCCACTAACAGGCCAGGTTTGCAAGATAACTGAAATGCATCACAGGGGATATCATTTGCTGCTCAGTGATTGCAGTATTCTAGTCTGCATCTCCCCCAAAGGTAATACATAAAACCTGGCCTGTTAGTGGCCCCTGAGGACAGGAGTTGATGACTAGACGTGTGCGATTTAGTTTCGTACGAAACCAAAATACAAATTTTTATGCATATGAATTCTGTACGAAATACGAAATTTTGTTTACAAATTTCGGATCCAAATTCATAACGAAAATTTGTAATTGTTACGAACAGTTAACGAACCTAAAAGTTAAAATCTCAGGAACTCAGGACAGGGATGGTGGGAACCCCTTATAATGGGCACAGCGGGTGTACAGACCCGGGAACTCAGCACAGGGATGGTGGGAACCCCACATAATGGGCACAGCAGGTGTACACTCAGACCCGGGAACTCAGCACAGGGATGGTGGGAACCCCTCATAATGGGCACAGCGGGTGTACACTCAGACCCGGGAACTCAGCACAGGGATGGTGGGAACCCCTCATAATGGGCACAGCGGGTGTACACTCAGACCCGGGAACTCAGCACAGGGATAGTGAGAACCCCACATAATGGGCACAGCAGGTGTACACTCAGACCCGGGAACTCAGCACAGGGATGGTGGGAACCCCTCATAATGGGCACAGCGGGTGTACACTCAGACCTGGGAACTCAGCACAGGGATGGTGGGAACCCTATGGGAATTTCTATGCTTACGAATTTTAATACGAAACTTTAATACGATCCAAAATTCCGTTACAACAGAAACGTGACTGAAAACAAAAATTTGTAATTGTTACGAACCGTTAACGAACCTAAAAGTTAAAATCTCAAAGAACTCAGCACAGGGATGGTGGGAACCCCTCATAATGGGCACAGCGGGTGTACACTCAGACCCAGGAACTCAGCACAGGGATGGTAAGAACCCCTCATAATGGGCACAGCGGGTGTACACTCAGACCTGGGAACTCAGCACAGGGATGGTGGGAACCCCTCATAATGGACACACAGCAGGTGTACAGACCTGGGAACTCAGGATAGGGATGGTGGGAACACCTCATAATGGCCACAGCGGGTGTACACTCAGACCCGGGAACTCAGCACAGGGATGGTGGGAACCCCTCATAATGGGCACAGCGGGTGTACACTCAGACCCGGGAACTCAGCACAGGGATGGTGGGAACCCCTCATAATGGGCACAGCGGGTGTACACTCAGACCCGGGAACTCAGCACAGGGATGGTGGGAACCCTATGGGAATTTCTATGCTTACGAATTTTAAAAACGAAACTTCGTTAACGAATTTCGGATCCAAATTCCGTTACAACAGAAACGTGACTGGTGTTTTGTTCACCAATCAGAGGAAGTCAGCACAGCACAGGGATGGTGGGAACCCCTCATAATGATAAATTCATCATAACAAACTTTCCTTATTTTATGAAAAAAAGTTTACGTATCTAACGAAAATTCATTGAATTTACCTTATAAAGTGTACCTAATAAAGTGGCCGGTGAGTATATTTTCAGTAAAAAAATTATTTTTACACAATGACGTCTACAAATTTTAGTAGGCACTGCTGCTACAGTGATTTCCGCTGGCTTACAGGCCAAGCAGCTGCCCTGCTGCCCACTGGACACAGGAGGTCTTGCTTGGCAAGGGAGCCACTCAGAGACCACTTTGCATTTTCTCAACGATTGGACAAGGTGGAGGGGCGGTGATGTCACAATCTCCACCTCGTCTAAATGAGAAAAATGCAATATGTTCTCTGAATGGCACCTGTGCTAAACCAGCTACCCCCTGTGTTCACAAGGCAGCAGGGTAACTGCTTGGCACAGGAGCCAGAAGCTAACGGAGATCACCGGAGTAGTGGTGCCAGTTACAATGATTTTCAACTTCTACAGGTATGGTATATGGTCCAAGTATCAAATTAAAAATTGCCATACTTCAATTTAATCTTTAAGCCGGGTTCATATCTGAGCGTAGCGGGAACCCGCGCCCTTGCTGGTGTTTTTTTTTTTTTTAATGTAACTGCCTACTCCCAAACTATCATTTGAAGTAAAACACATAGCCAAGTATTATTCTCCACAATTTTTTTTATTGTGCATTAAAAAACAAAAAAAAACAAATACAATTAGACATGCTATCTGCCAATAGAACTTAACCAAAAAATGCATTCTATACATCCAAAAATATAGAAAATATAACAAATCATATTATTATTCAACCAAAAAATAAAATAAAATCCTCATGCATGTGTCCTGCTACTTAATATAGGGGGGGTCAACAATACAAAGAGTTGGTGAAAGCAGGGGTCCGTCATCCAAAGATAATTCCGAAAAACATCCGGATTATTCTCCTGGAGCTCCCGCAGCAAAGGCATATCACTTAATTGGTCACGATTAAGTAACCAATTTTTGGTCCAAGAAATCCTCCTCCTCCTGTTCTTGGACAATTATCTGCCAATAGAACTTAACCAAAAAGTGCATTCTATGCATCATAGTTTCATAGTTTCATAGTTAGTTAGGTTGAATAAAGACACCAGTCCATCCAGTTCAACCTGAGTGCGTGTCTACAATTGTCCCTTTCCCTGTACATTGCACACCCACATTCCTATCCTCAAGGAGCCCACAATCCAAGGTCCCCATTCATATACTAGGGCCAATTTTGGACAGAGGCCAATTAACCTACCTGCATGTCTTTGCATGTTCTGCATCGCAAAATATAGAAAATATACCGAATCAAATCATTATTATTCTACCAAAAAATAATGTCAAAGCAATAACTCCAAGGCCAATAATAAATAACACGTTATCTCCACCGATTCCGCAACATGGCTGGTTGACGGACGGCCGCACAGAAACAAACTGAAAAGCACGAAAATGAAAAGCGTGAAATGAAAATCGCAAATCAACACTCACCAAATTTCTACTAACACGAAATTAGCAGAAGGAGTCCAAAGGGTGGCGCAAAAGAGCTGAAAAACCACGTAAGACGTCACTACGTTTGCGTTTGTTGGCTGACAATTGTGTGACCGTGTGTATGCAAGACAAGATTGGACCAACGCCCTTCGGACAAAACTCCACGGTTTTGTTGGCCAACAATACGATCCTGTGTATGAGGCTTTAGGCTCCGTTCACACAGGGGGCGACACGAGGCGACACGACTTGCCGTGCCGCGACCTGACAAGTCGCCCCCGTTCTGTACTACGGAACCGTTCTAAGAGGAGCGACTCGAGTCGCTCCGACTTAGAAAAAAGGTTCCTGTACTACTTTTGGGCGACCTCGGGGCGACTTGCATTGACTTCTATACAGAAGTCATTTGCAAGTCGCCGCTGAGGTCGCGGCAGGTCGCGGCGCGGCAAGTCGTGTCGCCTCGCATCGCCACCTGTGTGAACCGAGCCTAAGCCTGACTCTCAGCTGAGATCTCTTGTATACACTGGGACTAAGGGCCAGTTCACACTGCAGGCGCGGCGAGGCGTCTCCGACTTGCCTCGCCGCGACCTGCGGCGAGCTCAGCGGCGACTTGCAGAGGACTTCTGTATAGAATTCAATGCAAGTCGCCCCCGAAGTCGCCCAGAAGTAGTACAGGAACCTTTTTTCTGAGTCGGAGCGACTCGAGTCGCTCCTCTCAGAACGGTTCCATTGTACAGAACGGGGGCGACTTGCGGGAGCGAGGCGAGGCGAGTCGTGTCGCCTCGCATCGCCCGCTGTGTGAACCGGCCCTAAGTGCACTAGTTAATATGAGTGTATTTTCACCAGAAATTGTTTTTAATACCATTTTTTAAAAACAATAAAGCACTATGAAGTATTTTTGCTTTTTGCCCTGAAAGTTGGAGAGGATAGGAGGTGCAATGCTGAAACCGGGGTTCAGAGGACCCTTAAAAGGGGAGACATGGGCTTTATAATATAATATAATAAATAGGCCATGGAGGGAAGGTGAGAGCACATCCGGTGTGGAGCACAAAGGTGGTGGAAAGTGTTTAAGCTCTACAGCTGGGTTTCCTAACTAGGGTTCCTCCAGAGCAGGGGTCACAAACTGGTGGCCCTCTAGCTGTTGCAGAACTACAATTCCCATGAGGCATTGCAAGACTGACAGTTACAAGCATGACACCCAGAGGCAGAGGTATGATGGAACTTGGAGTTCCCCAACAGCTGGAGGGCCGCTAGTTTTTGTTTTTCATTCCTCACATCAGGGATTCAGCCAAGATTTATACTTTATACTTTAAAGAGGTTGTAAAGGCTCAAGGTTCTTTATCTTAATGCATTCTATGCATGAAGGTAAAAAGCCTTCTGTGTGCAGCAGCCACCCCCCCCCCCCCCCAGCCTCCCTAATACTTACCTGAGCCCGATCTTGATCCAGCAATGTGCACAAAAGTAGCTTTTCTCCTGCGTCTCTTCCTTCCCATTGGCTCCCATTACTGTTAATCACGGCCAGTGAACCAATGTGGAGAGAGTAGGGGCAGGGCCTAGCCATGCTCAGTGTGTGTAAATGGACACACAGAGCAGTGGCCCAGGAGCGAGCCTGCTTGGGTGCCCCACATCAGGCCCAATAATCTCATCATGTGTACGAGGCTTTAGGGGCCACTTACTCCAATGCGCCCAATCCAGATAGCTTCCTGTTTGATGGATGGGGGATTTACTTGTTGACAGTTTTAATTCTGCTTGACTATTAGTGTCTCTGCAGATGTACATCTTCAGTTCATTGACAGTGTTACCCTATCAGCACTAGGGATGAGTGAATCTGGCTGAGTTCAGTTTACAAACATTTGCAGAAATCTTGCCTACAGTTCATGAACTTTGCGGCTGAACCTCATAGAAGTCCAAGCCGCTTGCTAGGGGGGGGGGGGGCACTGGTGCATGCTTCCTCCCGAGCCCTACTTTATGCGTCCATAAGACACATAGAGCCACGGCTCTGCCCTAACTCACTCTCTCCCCATTGGCTCACTGGCTGTGACTGACAGCAGTAGGAGCCAATGGCATAATGTCAGCGGGAGGAATAGGGCTTGATAAAGGCAAGCAAAGGGCTGTATCTGGCCCCAAGGCCACAGCTTGGAGACCACTGATTTAGAAGTTGGAAATCACTGTAATAGAAACCAATGCTCCAGTGATCTCCACTAGCTTCCAGGTTCTGTGCTCAGCGGCCACAAGGGGTCACCCACTTGGCACAGGCGCCATCCAGAGAGCGCTTTGCATTTTTTTCAATGAATGCAAAATGTTGTCTGATAGGATGAGGTGGAAAGTCAGGACTGTGACATCACAATCTCCACCTTGCCCAATTAGAGAATGCTTTTCATCCATTGAGAAAATACAAAGTGCTCTCTGAATGGCTTCCATGCTGAATGGGGACTTCTTGTGTTCACGGGGGCAAAGAACTCGGAAGCGGTGACTGTGACTTCCAGCTTCCACAGGCATCTCTTATGTATGCCACCTACATACTTACATTGCTACAATCTGAATTGCTGTGGCTATATAAAAATATCCACACCTACACATATAGTAGCTCCTAACTGTCCCTGATTTTGAGGGACTGTCCCGGGCTTGGAGTCCCTCTGTCCCTCATTGCTCCTCATTTGTCCCCCATTTTGGTCTGATCTATATAGTTATATATAAAATACACTACTTATCTATAAAAAAGTGTTTCCCAGAGCTAAACCTTTCATCCAATGTCCAAATTGCTGCATTTGTAAATTCCAAAAGCCAATATAAAGAAATAGTAGTTAAAAAAAAGCACTTTTAACTTCTATTTTTTTTTTTTTTTTTGTAAAAAATGTAAAAATCATAATTTTTTTTGCTAGAAAATGACTCAGAACCCCCAAACATTATATATGATTTTTTAGCAGACACCCTAGGTAAAAAAAATGGCGGTCCTTGCAAACGGTATTTGCGCAACAATTTTTCAAACGCATTTTTTTTTTTTTTGGGAAAAAGAATTAAAAAATAACAAAACAGTAAAGTTAGCCAGATTTTTTTATATAATGTGAAAGATGATGTTACGCCGAGTAAATAGATACCTAACATGTCACGCATTAAAATTGCGCACACTCGTGGAATGGCGCCAAACTTTGGCACTTAAAAATCTCTATGGGTGACGCTTACATTTTTTTTACAGGTTGCCAGTTTAGATTTACAGATGAGGTCTAGTGCGAGAATTATTGCTCGTGTTCTAATGCACGCGGCAATACCTCACATGTGTGGTTTGAACGACGTTTACATTTATTATGTTGCCGCGACTAACGTATGCGTTCTCTTCTGTACGGGAGCACACTGGAACAAGGGCGCTTTAAAAAAAAATGTATTGTTTATTTGACCTGAATTTTTTTTTTATTTTTTTTTTTTACACTTTCTCTTTAAAGTTTTTTTTTTTTTTGATCACTTTTATTTCTATTACAAGGAATGTAAACATCTCTTTCTTTCCAGCCAAGATCTCGGCTTTGTTTACTTCCGTCGGGTGGATGTGACATCATAATGTCGCGCCCGGGCCACCGATGGCCATAGAGACGTAAATCCCTATGATCATCGTCCGGTGGAGGGCGGATTCTTTCTCCAGGTCGCCGATCGCACGAACAAGCCCGGAGAAGCACCAGAGAGAGGCAGGACATGTCCCCTCTCACCGCCTGTAAGAATGATCAAGTGTCTGAACTGCCGCTGATTGTTTTTACGCTGTCCAGAATCGCCAGCTCTAAAAGATGATATCTGAATGATGCCTACAGCTGCAGGCATCATTCAGATATCCCCACTGAAAGTCAAAGACGTCATATGACATCCTTGGGCTGGAAGTGGTTAAGGGGGTGTGGCAGGGGGTGTGTTCTATACCTACATACTTTTGCTAATAGGTATTCCTCGTTCCCATCTCGGAATGTTGGAAGGTATGCTTACATAATGGGGATTGGTTGTAAATGGTCATATTTCCAAGCTAACAAGAGGGGAGATTAGGAGCAAAAGCTCAAAAAAAAAAAAGGTAGAATAGATTTATTGCTTTTTGATAACATTCAAATGTGTAAATGTGGATGTGGATTTAGATCTGTCTTCATTTCAAAGGAGAAAACATTATTAAAAGGATGCAAAAAATGTAGGGATGTTGAATTGATTTATGTGTGATATAATTTCTGATGTGCTACACATATGAGAATGTGGAAAGTAACATTGTATCAGATCTGTTTCTCAGCGGCTTGAGAAAGACCTAGAAGCGTGAAATTGTTGCCATTGCATCTTCATTGTGAAATCTTAAAAAGTTCAGCAGTGGCGCTGCAATCTTTATTAGGGACTTTCTACATATTGGTCCATGGGGCTGGTCCTGGATTGATAGAAGGCTTCACACGTCACCGAATGTTGTTCACCTTTGTGATAATTATATATATATATATATATATATATATATATATATATACAGTATGTATTAGCTATGAAAAAAATTTGCTGAAGTTTCAATTGGCTGCACAGACTTCGATTAGTGCCCACTTCTTGCTGTGGCCACACCCAGCAATAGCGGGGAATCAACTGTATGGGCTGTGCTAGGGAATTAACTAGTAAGTTTAAGGCACAATACAAGTAAATAAAAATAAAAAATCAATATATATATATATATATATATATATATATATATATATATATATATATATACATATATATATATATATATTGATATATTGAGATATATATATATATATATATATATATATATATATATATATATATATATATATATATATATATATATATATTAGGGCTGTTACTGATTAACATTTTCGTGTTCGATTAATCAATTTTTTTAAATCGATTAATCTAATAATTTCCATTAATTATAACACACATACAGATCCAACTACTTTTAGCTGATCTCCTTGCATTGCAACTCTGCATTAGTCAGTGGTAAATGTGGTATACACTATATACAATCACCCGACACTAGTTAGTTTCCACAATCCATGACTTAACTTCACAGTTCACACAAATACATTTTAAATTCAAACTGTATCACTGACGTAAGTCATTTTTATTCTCCACAGTAGCGTGACAATCCCTCCACCTCCGGTCTTACTAATCACTCTCACCTTATGGCATGGACCCCTGTGCAAACAGGTGGTCATGCAAGCGGGTATCAAAAGGGTTAACACGGACCATAAACTTCTCTCACGTCTCCTTAGATCTCAGCAAGGACGCCAGGTCATGGGTAGAAAGAAAAGATCGAAGTGCTCACCGCTTAAGTATAAGATTACTTTTTTGTGTTCAAACACAAACTACTCACATAAAGATGATAAAAACACAGCATGTAAAGCCGACAATCGTGTGAGTTCCGTAGGGCAGCAGCGGGTGACGTCATGCGTAGCTCCTCCCCCGTACGCGTTACGTTCAATCAGAACTTCAACGTCACCGGACTCCTCCCCCCTTCCCTTCGTTAGCAGACGGAGGCACTTGGGGAAGGGGGGGGGGGGGGAGTCCAGTGACGTTGATGTCTGTGATGTCACCGGATCTCCGACAGAACTCCCTGAAGACCCGGAAGCCGGCGGAGAGGTGAGTACCGATCAAAAGAATTTTCATCGATTAAAAAATTTATTGAGGAATTCATCTTTAATTTCCACAGCCCTAATATATATATATATATATATATATATATATATATATATATATATATATACACCGTGCCTTGAAAAAGTATTCATACCCCTTAAAATTTCCCACATTTTGTCATGTTACAACCAAAAACTTAAATGTATTTTAGTGGGAATTTATGTGATAGACCAACATAAAATGGCACATAAAGTGAAGTGGAAGGAAAATGATAAATGGTTTTCACAATTTTTTTACAAATAAATATATGAAAAGTGTGGGGGGCATTTGTATGGCGCCCCCCGGAGTCAATACTTTGTAGAACCACCTTCCTCTGCAATTACAGCTGCAAGTCTTTTTGGGGATGTCTCTACCACTACATCTAGAGAGGGACATTTTTGCCCATTCTTCTTTGTAAAATATCTCAACCTCGGTCAGATTGGATGGAGAGCGTCTGTGACCAGCAATTTTCAAGTCTTGCCACAGATCCTCAGTTGGATTTAGGTCTGGACTGTGACTGGGCCATTCTAACACATGAATATGCTTTGATCTAAACCATTCCATTGTAGCTCTGGCTGTATGTTTAGGGTCATTGTCCTGATGGAAGGTGAACCTCCGCCCCAGTCTCAAGTCTTTTACAGACTCTAACAGGTTTTCTTCTAAGATTGTCCTGTATTTGGCTCCATCCATCTTCCCATCAACTCTGACCAGCTTCCCTGTTCCTGCTGTAGAAAAGCATCCCGACAACATGATGCTGCCACCACCATGTTTCATGATGGGTATGGTGTGTCCAGTTTGATATGCAGTGCTAAGCTCCATGCACACTGAAGCTCAAAAAAGCTATTTCTGGACGCCAGATTGCTGGCAGAAAACGCTGGTTGAAAAACCTGCTTTTAACAGCGTTTTATACTAGCGTTAATGAGCGTTAATGAGCGTTTTACAGCGTTAGCGTTAATGGGCGTTTTTTATAAAAATACACAGAGGACACTCCAAAAATCCCACAATGCATTGAAAAATGGAATGCCGAACACTAATGAACGAGCGTTAATGAGCGTTAATGAGCGTTTGTCGTTTTTTGCCGCTGAAAAACGGCACTTTGAACGCGAATTTCTGGCGTTCAGAAAAAAGCCCATAAACTCCACTGCTCATTAAAGCTGAAAAACGTCCATGTGTGCATGGACACATAGGCTAACATAGAGTGGAGTTTATGGGCTTTTACAAAAAACGCCCAAACTCCAATAAACTGCAGTTTATCAGCTTCAGTGTGCATGGAGCCTTAGTTTTCCGCCACACATAGCCAAAGTAATTACCCATGTTAATTTTCTGTTAGCCCTTGTACACACGGTCGGACATTCCGACAGAAAATGTCCGATCGGACCGTGTTGTCAGATAATCCGACCGTGTGTGAGCTCCATTGGACTGTTTTCTTCGGAATATCCGACAGACAAAGTTTTAGAGCTGGGCTATAAGACTTTCCGACAACATGATCCGATCGGACTTTGTCCGATTGTGTGTAGAGAATTCCGATCGGACAAAGTGCCACGCATGCTCAGATCAAATTCCTAGACCAAAGCTATTGGCTACAAGCCTGAACGTAGTCCCGTCGTAACGAAATAATGTCATCAGGTTACGTACAATCGGATTTTCCGACAACTTTGTCCGACCGTGTGTATGCAACATCAGTTTCGGACAAAATCCGTAGGACAAAATCCGACGGATTTTGTTGTCGGAATGTCCGACCGTGTGTACAAGGGCTTATGGTTGTCATTGCGCTGTACCTTCCCTGACTTTTCTTTAATTAAAAACAATAAAATTGATATTTAAAAAAAAAAAAGTAACATACAGTATATAAAAACGCTATCTCCGTCAGTCTCTCATTCATTGGTTCCTTTCGTAAGCCGAGACTTGTGCGAGATCTCGGGAGAACTGAATCGCTCCAATTATATTATAATAATAGAAACCGTTCCATTTGTTTGTTCCGTTTGTTGACTTTGGAGCCTCCCTTCGATCTGATTTACTCTTGAAAGTGGGCGCACCCTTCACGTCAGATTTAAAATGAAAAATATATATGTAAAAACAAATAAGTTCTTCGCCACGAAAATATCTTAAATCTTTTCAGGTGTGACGTGAACATTTTTAGAACTTTTTGGTGCGCCGCAAGACAAAAAAGTTTGAGAAACACTGGTATATACGTAAGATAATATATTACAGAGTGTGTGTGTATATATATATATATATATATATATATATATATATATATATATATATTATGTATGTATAAATGTGAGTTAGGGACCATAGATTGTAAGCTCCTTGAGGGTAGGGACTGATGTGAATGTACAATGTATATGCAAATCGCTGTGTAAATTGACTGTGCTATACAAGTACCTTAAATAATAATATTTATAATAATATTATATATAATATTTAATATTATATATATTTATTTATATTTAATAATAAGTACCTTAAATAAAATATTTTTCTAGGTCAAACATGGTATTTGCTTCTCACCTAATTGGATAATTTAGCCACAGAAAATTGAGAAACTGGGACTACATATGCACAACCAGACAAGAATATAAGAAAAATGTATATAAATCATTTATTAGACATAAACAAGATAAAAGTAAGAATCACAGTTACAATCATAGTTCTGGGTGTAACACACATCACAACCCTAACGACTGAAAGAACTGAAGTCGCATACAGGTTATTCCCATGTCCTAAAATTTCAACATGTTTCGCCAGGACGGCTTCATCAGGAAAAGGACGAGAATATCCAATAGGTAAGTATAAAACGACAAAACATGCACAACCTTAGGTGTGTAAAAAAGAAACATGACAATTAATATATGGCAATACATGTAATAAATACAATATAAATATACATGCATGGCCAGCAACACCATAAAAAAAAACCCTAACAACCCCCACTCACAGATCCCCCCACCACCTCCTACCTGCATACAAAAACCGATACAAATATGTCAGATATCCCATAGGGAGGAATGTAGTTTTTATAATCAGGCGGGTTGGGGGGAAGGCGTCCCCGCTGGAAGAACACAGTTTTGCTAGCAGCTATAACAGCCGCTAGCAATAATCGCATTTAAAATCCGACAGGGTGGTTGTACCCAAGTCGATCGATCGATCAACTTGGGTACATTCAGCCTGCCCATTATTGGTTTTGAATCTCGGCTGGTTCAGCAGGATGTGAACCAGGATGTGAACCGTCTATTGCCGGCTTTATAAATGAAACCACATGCCTGCAGTAATATACTCTTCAGAGTATTTTTGTATTGTGCAGGGTGACCCCTTCAGGAGGATATACAATGGATCTGCTGTAACATCTTTGTAAATTGTTTGCACACTCTTTAGCACATTGTTGCTGTTTTTCTGTAATGATGATGAACAGGAGACGGTCAGTCTGTCTGGGACAGTTAAAACCAAACCCCCCCACCCCCCTACCCCCCCCCCCCCCCCCCCCTCCATCCTGCAGACTAAACACAGTGCTAAGCAGAAACTTCTATTATTCTGTAAATAAAAAAAACAAAAAAAGTATGAATTGGAGAGTTAAGACATTTGCCGGGGTTTTCGTCAGATTCGGTGACCCGTCAGAATGTGTAACGGAAGTAACGTTCTGTCGCCGCCATCTTGCTACACCCCACACTCCTCCACAGTGAAAAAGGGGAAAGCGGACATCTTGTTACACCCACCAGAGTTTTGCATTTTCACACTTATTTTTTACCAATACAGTGAGTTTATATAGTGAAATACAGTAGTTAGAACTCTGTCTGATTGGTTAGATGTTTAATCTTAAAGCGGAGGTCCACCCTAAAATGGACCTCCGCTCATCGGAATCCCCCCCCCTCCGGCGCCACAATCGGCACCTTTCGGGGGGGGGGGGGGTGCAGTTACCTGGATAATCCAGGTAACTGCACCCACTTCCGGGCTAGCTCTCTGCGGAAAGGGGCGTACGTTACGCCCCTTTCCGCAAGCGCCTGCCCCCTTCAGCAAGTGCCCCACTGCCTGTTGGGAAACACACAGCTCCCAGAGGCAGCGGGGACCGTCCGGATTGCGCCGCGCGGCTCGCGCATGCGCAGTAGGGAACCGGGAAATGAAGCCGAAAGGCTCCATTTCCTGATTCCCATACCCAAGATGGTGGCGGCACGAGCGAGCGATCGGCTTCGGGTGCCGACATCGCGGGCGCGCTGGACAGGTAAGTGTCACTATTTAAAAGTCAGCAGCTGCAGTATTTGTAGCTGCTGGCTTTTAAAAAAAAAAAAAAAACCCGGAGTCCCGGTGGACTCCCGCTTTAAAAGCAGCGGCAAGCCTGGTGACCTATCTCATAGGTTTGCTAATCTGTCAGAAGTTGGCTGCTTCTAACTGCTTGCCATTCTCCCGTACACAGATGTACGTCGGCAGAATGGCACAGGCAGGTGAATGGGTGTACCTGTACGTCCCTTTGAATTTGCCGCCTATCGTGCCCGCGGGTCCCGTGAAATCGATGATCACGATTGCGGTGAGGAGAGGCAGAACGGGGAGAAGTAAACAAGGCATTTCCCTGTTCTGCATAGCAACATGACAGAGATCACCACTCCCTGTCATCGGGAGCAGTGATCGCTGTCATGTTATAGTGAGCCCATCCCCCCTACACTTAGAATCACTCCCTAGGACACACTTAACCCCTTGATCGCCCCCCTAACCCATTCCCCGCCAGTGTCATTTACACAGTAATCAGTGCATTTTTAGAGCACTGATCGCTGTATAAATGACAATGGTCCCAAAATAGTGTCAAAAGTGTCCGATGTGTCTGCCATAATGTCGCAGTCAAGATAAAAATCGCAGATTACTAATTAAAAAATAATAAAATAAATATATTCCCTATTTTGTAGATGCTATAACTTTTGGGCAAACCAATCAATATACTCTTATTGCGATATTTTTTTACCAAAAATATGTAGAAGAATGCGTATCGGCCTAAACTGAGAAAGAATCTTTTATATATATATATATATATATATATATATATATATATATATATATATATATATATATATTTATTTATATTTTGGGGATATTTATTATAGCAAAAAGCATAAAATAGTGCTTTTATTTTTTTTTCAAAATTGACACTCTTTTTTTTGTTTATAGCGCAAAAAATAAAAACCGCAGGGGTGATCAAATACCACCAAAAGAAAGTTCTATTTGTGGGAAAAAAGGACGTCAATTTTGTTTGGGTACAACGTTGCACATCCACGCAATTGTCAGCTAAAATGACGCAGTGCCGAATCGCAAAAATGCTCTGGTCAGGAAGGGGGTGAAATCTTCCGGGGGCTGAAGTGGTTAAAATGCAACATCTAAACATTCAGACGAAGTTCTAAGTACTGTGTTTCACTATATAAACTCACTTTACTGTTAAAAATAAGTGCAAAACTCCGGTGGGTGTACCAAGATGTCTGCTTTCCCTCTGCTCAGTGTATCCTTACTGTAGAGGAGTGCGGGGTGTAGCAAGATGGCGGTGACTAAACGTCACTTCCATCACACATTCTGACGGGTCGCTTCAAAGTGGAACTTCACCCTCCCAATCAACACTGACTATTATTAATCCTCATGCTGCTAGCATTAGTAAATAGATAGGAAAGTATATTACATTTACTTGTTTAACCACTTCTGGACTGCCCATTGTGGATTTACGTCGCTACTTTGACATTAAATACCAGGGTTATGGCAGCAGATAGCTGCCATAACCCCCGCGGTATTTTCTGAAACGGTGGGTGATCTGCTTTAGGATAAAAGTGGTCTCCGCTGCGGATTCGCCACAAGGTCACTTTTATCGGCGGCGGGAGAGGTGCCCACCCCTCTCTCGGCCACCTCCGCCGCTTACTGGATCCATCGGTAGAGGCGGAGATGGTCCGGTCTTTCCCCCTGATAGGCAGGAAGTCGAGTGAGGGAAAGATGGCCCCCACTCGACTCTACACCATTGGATGACGGGAACGACGTCAAACGTCACTTCCGCCCAACAGCCTTAAAGGGACTTTTTTTTTATTGAAAAAAAAATACTTTTTATAAAAAAAAATTTTTTTATTGTATTTAAGTGTAAATGTTAGATCTGAGGTCTTTTTGGGGTTGTAAAGGTTCATGTTTTTTCACCTTAATGCATCCTATGCATTAAGGTGAAAAAACACCTGGCAGTGACCGGCCCCCCGTTTTACTTGTCCCACGGGGACACACCGCCTCTCGGCTAGAGGTCTCTCGACTGTTGATTGAATAGATTGATAGCAGCGCAGTCATTGGCTCCCACTGCTGTCAATAAAATCCAATGACGCGGCCGTCAGGGGGCAGGGCCCAGTTCTGCATTCGGCGTCTACGGAAGCTTGACATGTTGGGTATCAGTTTACTCGGCGTAACATTATCTTTCACAATATAGTTATTTTTCTGTACTTGCAAGGTGTTTAAAGGGATAAAACATTCCTGTCTACCAGTGGGGGTCTGTCCATAAGGGGCGCAGGGGCGGGACTCTTCTTAATCCATGCGCCCAGCCCTAATCTACATGGTGCAGGACGCATGCATTTCAATAGGGTTTTTTTGTTTTTTTTTGGAAGCATGTGATTAGAGTCTGAGGCTCTAATTGGCTTCAAAAAAAGGTGGGCTTGGGAAGCAGAGACCTAGATGGGGTAAGTGCGGGGCTGGTGGGCTGACAATCGAGCGCTGGGGGGGGGGGTTTAACAGACCAACCAGGGGGAGCCGCCACTGCTTTCTACATGAACCCCAGTGATGGATACATAGCATTTCTTAAGGAAGGACCATCTCATGTGTGTTGGAATGGCCAATTGTTGTCTCCATCGGAAACAAGTGTGACAAGGGTGACAACGCAGGAGCAAAATTGTGAATCGGGGACAGAGAATTGTCACCCTATAACAGGAAGTGCCAAATGGAAAGTACTGTGTTTGATTGAGGGGGTACAATGTTTCATGGAAATCGGGGCATCACCAATCATCACTTTAGATATACAACACTCTTTAAAGTATCTTATCAAATATAAATCCTATAGTAAGCAATGTGATATTACAAGGAATACTTATAATTTGACCTTCAGCTCTGTGCTCATTTTCTGCGGTATGGTCGGGATTCTGGCAAGTCCTCTTATGGTAAAGCCCAGGGCTTTGTATTCAGCAGGAACACGGGGGAACTCAGTTCCGGCACCTCCAGCTCTGAGTGTATGTAATGGCAAGGGGTGCTGAGGTTTACTGGAGGGTCTATTGAAGCTGGCTGCTGGGGGATCTATTGTTGCTGGAGGGGAATCTATTTTTACAGGGGGGGGGGTCTATTGTTGCTGGGGAGGTCAGTTCTCTCTGGTGGGGGATCTATTGTTGCTGGAGGGCTTTTATGCTACTGGGAGCCCATCGTTTCTGTTACTGTTGAGGGAGAGGTCTATTGTTGCTAGCTGTTCAGAGTCTATTGTTGCTGGGGGTGCTCCATTGTTGCTGGCTACAGGGGATCTATTTTACTTCCTATCATTAACAAATTACATACAAATTACTTAGCACCACAAATTGATACTTGGCTCTGTATCCATTACTGAGAGGTGGGTAAGAGGTGGAACCAAACAATGGTGCTCGGAGGAGGGTAGGAGGTGGAACCAAAGAGTGGTGCTCGGAGGAGGGTAGGGAGTGGAACCAAGGAATGGTGCTGGGAGGTAGGTAGGGAGTGGAACCAAGGAATGGTGCTCGGAGGTAGGTAGGGAGTGGAACCAAGGAATGGTGCTCGGAGGTGGGTAGGAGGTGGAACCAAAGAAGGGTGCTCGGAGGAGGGTAGGGAGTGGAACCAAGGAATGGTGCTCTGAGGTGGGTAGGAGGTCGAACCAAAGAATGGTGCTCAGAGGAGGGTAGGGAGTGGAACCAAGGAATGGTGCTCGGAGGTGGGTAGGAGGTAGAACCAAAGAATGGCGCTTGGAAGTGGGTAGGAGGCGGAACCAAAGAATGGTGCTCGGAGGAGGGTAGGGAGTGGAACCAAGGAATGGTGCTCGGAGGTAGGTAGGGAGTGGAACCAAGGAATGGTGCTCAGAGGTAGGTAGAGAGTGGAACCAAGGAATGGTGCTCGGAGGCAGACACAAGAGGTGACTCCACCTATTTTCTGAGAAAAAAAGTAGGGCTGTGAAAATTAAAGATTAATTCCTCAATTAATCGTTAATTTTTTTGATCGATCAAAATTTTTTTGACCGGTACTCACCTCTCCACCGACTTTCTGGGTCTTCAGGGAGTTCCGCCGGAGACATCACCAGACTCCTCCCCCCTTCCCCAAGTGTCTCCGTCTGCTAAAGGGAAGGGGAGAGGAGTCCGGTGACGTTGACGTTTCTGATTGAACGTAACGTGTACGGGGAGGAGCTACCCATGACTTCACCCGCTGCTGCCCTACGGAACTAACACGATTGTCGGCTTTACATGCTGTGTTTTTATCATCTTTATGTGAGTAGTTTGCGTTTGAACACAAAAATTTAATGTTATACTTAAGCGGTGAGCACTTAGATCTTTTCTCCCTATCCATGACATGAGATTGTGAGAGAAGTTGATGGTCCGTGTTAACCCTTTTGATATCCACATGCATGACCACCTGTTTGCACAGGGGTACATGCCATAAGGTGAGAGTGATTAGTTAGACCGGAGGTGGAGGGATTGTTACGCTACTGTGGGGAAAAAAAAAGACTTACGTAAGTGATACAGTTTTAATTTAAAACGTATTTGTGTGAACTGTGAAGTTAAGTCATGGATTGTGGAAACTAACTAGTGTCGGGTGATTGTATATAGTGTATACCACATTTACCACTGACTTATGCAGAGTTGCAATGCAAGGAGATCAGCTAAGAGTAGTTGGATCTGTATGTGCGTTATAATTAATCGAAATTAGCCAATTAATCAATTTTAAAAAAATCGATTAATCGAACACATATTTTTTAATCAGTAACAGCCCTAAAAAAAGCCCTGGTAAAGCCTATATACATATATATATATATATGAGATGTTTGTGATTGGATTTACATCTCCTTCAGCGATGAGAGGCCAAGAGCACAGGAAGAATTCCACAATGCAAATTAGACCCTCAGAAGGTATGAGTTTAAATGCTGCGTTCTCCGGCCTCGGAGAAGATAACAGCGCATCTCCGAACACCGAGAATACGAGCAATCGTGTTTGTTTGTGTCTGCAATCACCGCTCCACCATCCCTGCTGGCTCCCTCTGCTTCCTTATTGATAAAACATGTGAGCCACACAGATGGATCTTGGCTGATACCCCGGAGCTCTCTCTCTCTCTCTTCAGCCAGTGCTGTGCTTATATCAATATATATAAAGAAAGGAAGCTGGTTAGTCTTTATTATAGAAACATTCCACCCAAAGCAGTCTTTTCAACCATTTTAGCCCAGAGGAACCCTTGAATTGAATTACAGGACCCAGGGAAACACTGCTAAAAATCATATCTACAACTCACAGCTCAATAGTTCAAAGGTCAAAAAGTTACAGACATATTAATAAAAGGAATATATAAAAAAAAATAATGTGGCAAAACTAGAGTATTTTAACACCTTCTGCCTTATATTAAATACTTTTCAGCAGAAATCACACAATTATACTGAAAAATAATAATAATATTCCAAAAAGAAACAACCAAACTCAATTGCATTGGTAGTCAGAAGAGAGATGCCTCCTTATATTGGTGGTCAGAGGAGACGTGCCTCCTTACATTGGTGGTCAGAGGAGAGATGCCTCCTTATATTGGTGGTCAGAGGAGACGTGCCTCCTTACATTGGTGGTCAGAGGAGAGATGCCTCCTTATATTGGTGGTCAGAGGAGAGATGCCTCCTTATATTGGTGGTCAGAGGAGAGATGCCTCCTTATATTGGTGGTCAGAGGAGAGATGCCTTCTTATATTGGTGGTCAGAGGAGACGTGCCTCCTTACATTGGTGGTCAGAGGAGACGTGCCTCCTTACATTGGTGGTCAGAGGAGAGATGCCTCCTTATATTGGTGGTCAGAGGAGAGATGCCTCCCTACATTTATGATCAGAGGAGATGTCTTCTTATATTGGTGGTCAGAGGAGACGTGCCTCCTTACATTGGTGGTCAGAGGAGAGATGCCTCCTTATATTGGTGGTCAGAGGAGACGTGCCTCCTTACATTGGTGGTCAGAGGAGAGATGCCTCCTTATATTGGTGGTCAGAGGAGAGATGCCTCCTTATATTGGTGGTCAGAGGAGAGATGCCTCCTTATATTGGTGGTCAGAGGAGAGATGCCTTCTTATATTGGTGGTCAGAGGAGAGATGCCTTCTTATATTGGTGGTCAGTGGAGAGATGCCTCCTTATATTGGTGGTCAGAGGAGAGATGCCTTCTTATATTGGTGGTCAGAGGAGAGATGCCTTCTTATATTGGTGGTCAGTGGAGAAATGCCTCCTTATATTGGTGGTCAGAGGAGAGATGCCTCCTTATATTGGTGGTCAGAGGAGAGATGCCTCCTTATATTGGTGGTCAGAGGAGAGATGCCTCCTTATATTGGTGGTCAGAGGAGAGATGCCTCCTTATATTGGTGGTCAGAGGAGACGTGCCTCCTTACATTGGTGGTCAGAGGAGAGATGCCTCCTTATATTGGTGGTCAGAGGAGAGATGCCTCCCTACATTTATGATCAGAGGAGATGTCTTCTTATATTGGTGGTCAGAGGAGACGTGCCTCCTTACATTGGTGGTCAGAGGAGAGATGCCTCCTTATATTGGTGGTCAGAGGAGACGTGCCTCCTTACATTGGTGGTCAGAGGAGAGATGCCTCCTTATATTGGTGGTCAGAGGAGAGATGCCTCCTTATATTGGTGGTCAGAGGAGAGATGCCTCCTTATATTGGTGGTCAGAGGAGAGATGCCTTCTTATATTGGTGGTCAGAGGAGAGATGCCTTCTTATATTGGTGGTCAGTGGAGAAATGCCTCCTTATATTGGTGGTCAGTGGAGAAATGCCTCCTTATATTGGTGGTCAGTGGAGAGATGCCTCCTTACATTGGTGGTCAGAGGAGAGATGCCTCCTTACATTGGTGGTCAGAGGAAAAATGCCTCCTTATATTGGCGGTCAATGAAGAAATACCCCCTTATATTGGTGGTCAGAGGAGGGATGCCTCCTTATATTGGTGGCTAGAGGAGGGATGCCAGCTTATATTGGTGGTCAGTGGAAAAATGCTTCCTTATATTGTTGGTCAGTGGAGAAATGCCTCCTTACATTGGTGGTCAGTGGAGAGATGCCTCCTTAGATTACATAGTAGGTGAGGTTGAAAAAAGACTGAAAAAAGTCCATCAAGTCCAACCTATGTGTGTGATTATATGTCAGTATTACATTGTATATCCCTATATGGTGCTTTTCTAATAGTTTCTTGAAACTATCAATGTCCCCCGCTGAGACCACCGCCTGTGGAAGGGAATTCCACATCCTTGCCGCTCTTACAGTAAAGAACCCTCTACGTAGTTTAAGGTTAAACCTCTTTTCTTCTCATTTATTGAGTGGCCACAAGTCTTGTTAAACTCCCTTCTGCAAAAAAGTTTTATCCCTATTGTGGGGTCACCAGTACGGTATTTGTACATTGAAAACATATCCCCTCTCAAGCGTCTCTTCTCCAGAGAGAATAAGTTCAGTGCTCACAACCTTTCTTCATAACTAATATCCTCCAGACCCTTTATTAGTTTTGTTGTCCTTCTTTGTAGTCGCTCCATTTCCAGTACATCCTTCCTGAGGACTGGTGCCCAGAACTGGACAGCATGCTCCAGGTGCGGCTGGACCAGAGTCTTGTAGAGCGGGAGAATTATCGCTTTATCTCTGGAGTTGATCCCCTTTTTAATACATGCCAATATTCTGTTTGCTTTGTTAGCAGCAGCTTGGCATTGCAAACAGAATATTGGCATGCATTAAAAAGGGGTCGACTCCAGAGGTAAAAACATTGGTGGTCAGAGGAGAGATGCCTCCTTATATTGGTGGTCAGAGGAAAAATGCCTCCTTATATTGGTGGTCAGTGGAGAAATGCCTCCTTGCGTTGGTGGTCAGTGGAGAGATGCCTCCTTACATTGGTGGTCAGAGAAGAGATGCCTCCTTACATTGGTGGTCAGAGGAAAAATGCCTCCTTATATTGGCGGTCAATGAAGAAATACCCCCTTATATTGGTGGTCAGAGGAGGGATGCCTCCTTATATTGGTGGCTAGAGGAGGGATGCCAGCTTATATTGGTGGTCAGTGGAAAAATGCTTCCTTATATTGTTGGTCAGTACATCCTTCAGTTGATCCCCTTTTTAATACATGCCAATATTCAGTTTGCTTTGTTAGCAGCAGCTTGACATTGCAAATAGAATATTGGCATGCATTAAAAAGGGGTCAACTCCAGAGGTAAAAACATTGGTGGTCAGAGGAGAGATGCCTCCTTATATTGGTGGTCAGAGGAAAAATGCCTCCTTAAATTGGTGGTCAATGAAGAAATGCCCCCTTATTTCGGTGGCCAGAGGAGAAATGCCTCCTTATATTGGTGGTCAATGGAGAAATGCCTCCTTATATTGGTGGTCACAGGAGAAATGCCTCCTTATATTGGTGGCCACAGGAGAAATGCCTCCTTATATTGGTGGTCACAGGAGAAATGCCTTCTTATAGTGGTGGACAGTGGAGAAATGCCTCATTACATTGGTGGTCAATGAAGAAATGCCTCCTTAAATTGGTGAATAGCTAAGAAATACCCGTCTATATTGGTCATCAGTGATAAGGGCCCCCCTTACATTGGTTGTCAGTGGAGAAGGGCCCCTTACATTGGTTGTCAGTGGAGAAGGGCCCCTTACATTGGTTGTCAGTGGAGAAGGGTCCCCTTACATTGGTTGTCAGGTGAGAAGGGCCCCCCTTACATTGGTTGTCAGATGAGAAGGGTCCCCTTACATTGGTTGTCAGTGGAGAAGGGCCTCCTTACATTGGTTGTCAGTGGAGAAGGGCCCCTTACATTGGTGGGCAGTGGAGACACGCCTCCTTACATTGATGGTCAGTGCTGAGTTAGAACAAGAATGCCCATTACATTGATGGACTGTGAAAATAATGCACTATTTATTAGGAATGCACTTCCTTCTCCTCAGAGAGGGGAAAAGTTTCCCTTACATTTGTGGTCAGATGGCTAAAAAGACCATTAGTGTCATGCTGTTGGCTTTGCCAAGTGACAATCACTCTGGAACTATACAGGCACTATCGGATGGGAGGTCAATCATCCACAGCTAGTAACCTCTGGAGGAACAACAGGAGGAACCTGCACTTGGTGCTCAAATATCTTATAATATTAAGCCTAATAAGTGACCTGCAGCACTCACTGGTATCTAAATACAATACCACTTGAAAAAAGTGCCCCTTAAAGACGTCTGTGTGTGAAACGCGTAGTGGTGACATCATCAAGCCCGCCAGCTTGTCAGAGCGTTACAGTGTTTTCATGCTTAATTTAACATACATTTGTGAGTCATTTCCTCTTTTATCACAAAAACGATTGCGGCACCTGCCGCAATCCCAATCACAATGCTGTTCACTGTTTATATGTACAATATATATAGATATATATATATGTGTATGTATGTATATATGTGTGTATCTATCCCTTCCCTAGTTTTGAAGTCTTGCAGAGAGTTAAGACTGACATAGCGAGGACTGGAAACCACATGTTCTGAGGTTCTGATTTCTGCGCGGGGGCCCCCCCTCTGCCTTTTCTCTTTTTTTTTTTTTTTCAACTTGGCCAGATGTGGCAGGGAGAACTTTTCTCCTTTAAAGTCAGTCCACACATGGGAAGCAAATGCGGGGAAATTGAGAAGCTCTGACTTCAGAGCTGAACCTTTGGATATTCAATAACTTGGGACAAGAAGGGCCGACATCTCGCACTGTTTGAAGGAGACACTGATTTCCTTCGGACGCCTCCAGACGGGTGATACCAGGCGGCTTTTTTTTTTTTTTTGTGCGCCGGAGGGGCCTGTAACTGGATGCGTTGCACGTGCCTTGCTGTGTGCAGTGCGTAGACAATACTTTATCACGGCACCCCAGGTGTGGCGATAATGTACAAGAGATGTTCGTGTCTGAAATCTTTAAAATTCCACGGCGGTGGTGTGCGGAAAAGCTGGACATTCTGAAATATCAATCACACGGCTCCCTCTGATCTGACCGCATGGAGAGCCTGCACTGGAGCTAAGCTTCAGCCAGACAGTATATAAAAAAAATAAAAAAAATAAAAATATATATATATATATATATATATATATATATATATATATATATATATATATACAGTGTATAACCCTTTTGAAAAGTAAGATTTTAATCAATATCTCATTGACCACAAGAACAATTTCCAAAATGTTTACAAAACTGAGTTCTATAGAACATTTGTTTAGCTGGGTTAATACTATAACTTAGATTACAATCTTCAGTTTTAGTCAAATTAGTTGAAAAAATGAAATGAAAAATGAATTCACCCCACAATAAAAACGACTCCATCTAGTATTTTGTATGACCTCCATGATTTGTAAGGACAGCGCCAAGTCTTCTAGGCATGGAATGAACAAGTTGGCGACATATTGTATCATCTATCTTTTTCCATTCTTCAAGAACGACCTCTTTTAGAGCCGGGATGCTGGATGGAGAGTGATGCTCAACTTGTCTTTTCAGGATTCCCCATAGGTGTTCCCCGATTGGGTTCAGATCAGGAGACATACTTGGCCACTGAATCACTTTCACCTGGTTCTTCTTCAGAAACTCAACAATGGCCTTAGATGTGTGTTTTGGATCATTGGAAAAGTGCACGACCACCAAGGGCACGGAGTGATGGTAACATCTTCTCTTTCAATATAGAGCAGAACATCTGTGAATTCATGATACCATCAATGAAATGCAGCTCCCCGACACCAGCGGCACTCATGCAGCCCCACAGAAGGACACGACCACCACCATATCTCACTGTAGGCACCATGCATTTTTCTTTGTACTCCTCTTGTGACGTCATACAGTTTTGAAGCCATCATTTCCAAAAACATTGATCTTGGTCTCATCACTCCAGAGTAGAGTCCCAGTAGTCTTCTTCTTTTTTCAGCATGGGCCCTGGAAAATTCTAGGTGGGCTTTTTTGTTCATGGGCTTTAGGAGAGGCTTCATTTGTGGACAACATCCATGCATGCCATTCCTTTGCAGTGTACGCCGTATTGTGTCATGGAAGATAATAACCCCAGTTTTGCTTTCTAATTCTTTAGCTAACTGCAGTGAACTTGTATGGTGATTTCCTTCAACCTTCTCATTAGAAGAAGCTCCTGTTGAGGTGATAATTTCCATGCATGGCCTAAACGACGTCTCTGTGAGATGGTTGCAGTTCCATCTTTGTTACGTTTTTGTATCACATTGGCTCCAGTATTCTGACTGATAGGTAAAGCTTTGCTGATCCTCTTGTAGACTTCACCTTTCTTGTGTAAAACATTTTTTTTCTTTCTCCGGCCTTGTGACATTTATCTTCCATGTGGTGCCATTGCTGACCGCATGAAATGGGAGGGGTTTTCTTTGTAACGCCCCTTTTATAATCATCTGTCTGCTGGACACCTGATTAATGAATAATTACACTCACCTGTAGTTGACTTCTTGTTAATTATGATTTTGTTGTCTAAAATTTAGCTTTAGCTCCTTAGACCCTTTCACACGGGCTGCCTGATCAGGTTCGCCTGTCCGTTTTTCAGGCGGACCTGATCGGACCACCCATTCACTCCTATGGAGTGGCGGATGTTGGCGGTGATATATCTGCTGACATCCACCACTAGCCCATCCAATCCGATCCTGTCCGCCAAATACAGACGGATGGTGGTCCTATTTACCATCCGTCTGGCGGATGACATTGGTTGAAAACTAACAGGCGGTATCCGTCTTCATCTGATCTACCCATAAAGGAGAGCGGGACTCTGACAGGTCCGTCTCTACACAGTGAGCGGAGACAGACCGGTCATCTGCCTGCTCAGCGGGGTTCAACAGAGCGATCCCCCGCTGAGCTGGTGGAGTCCATCAAAATGGACCTGCCCCGTGTGAAAGGGCCCTAAGACTTTCATTGGGGTGTATTCATTTTGGCAACATGGTCTTGAAGGAATTTGTTAGGAAAAAGCATTGTGTGTGCGAATTACCAAATCTTGTGCCGCGTACACACGACTGGACTTTTTCGACGGACTAGGTCCGACGAAAGGAATCCGTCGGATATTACGATCGTGTGTGGGCTCCAGCTGGCTTTTTTTCCCCAAAAGTCAGACAGACCTAGAAATAAAACATGTTTCAAATCTTTACGACAGACTCGAGTCCGGTCGAAAAATCCGTTCGTCTGTGTGCTAGTCCGATGGACAAAACCGATGCTAGGGCAGCTATTGGCTACTGGCTATGAACGTCCTTATTCTAGTCCGGTCGTATGCCATCACGTTCGAATCAGTCGGACTTTGGTGTGATTGTGTGTGACCAAGTTCGTTCATTCGGAAAGTCCATCGGAACTCTGCCGAAAGTCGGGAAGACCGTCGGACCTAGTCCGTCTAAAAGTCCGGTCGTGTGTACGCGGTATTGGTTGCAATCAATGGCACTACATTTGTGGTAGTATTTTGTAGTATAGTGTCTCATTCTGAAAGGAAAGTAAAGGTTTTCTGACAAATCTGTTGGGGTGTACTTATTTATGCTGAACACTTTGCAGTGCGATTTTAGCCCTATCATTTTGTATGGGCTCAAATCGCACTGCAAAGGTATTGGTAATCAGTATCGGCGAGTACTTGACCGAAAGTATCGGTACAGTAGCGGTAATAAAACGGTATCGGTGCAACACTAATGGCAACATACATACTTTATGTGAAACGCGTTTCCAGTGAAAATAGTGAATGGCACCCCCGACACACTGTGCAGTAGTGTGCAATGCACAACACCTCGCAACAATCCATATCATATATCATGTGTTGGGCTGCATTGTTTAAAAAAAAGGTCATGCATGTTTTTTAATTTGTGGTGCTTTGGGCTGCCTTAACATAACGGATGTTATCAAGAGCCATGACACATGTTAACCCATGTGCATCAATATGCTGTTGGGAAACAATGCATTTGCTGGGTGTTGTGGTGCGTTTTATTGTTAAGAAAAGGTCATGCGTGTTTTTTTAATTTGTTGTGGTGCATTGGGCTGCCTTAACACAACGAATGTTACTGAGAGCCATGACGAATGTTAACCCGCATGCTTTAATGCGCTGTTGGGGAACAATCCATATATGGAACGATGTGGTGCGCCGCATTATTAAAAAAAAAGGTCATGCATGTTTATTAATTTGTTGTGGTGCATTGGACTGCTATATCACAACAAATGTTACCAACAGCCATGACACATGTTACCCCGTGTGCATTAACGAGCCAATGGGGTATGCATATACTGGGGTATGGGGTATGCATATCCCGAGCATTGTGGTGCGCCGCTTGTTAAAAACCGGTCATGCGCTTATTTATTTGCTGCGGTGCATTGGGCGGCCTTAACATAATGGATGTTATCAAGGTCATGTGCGTTTTTTTTTTTTTTTTCATTTGTTGTTGCACGTTGGGCTGCTTTAACACAACGAATGTTACCAAGAGCCATGACGCACGTTAACCCGTGTGCATTAATGCGCCGTTGGGGAACACCTAAACGCGAACGGGCCCTTATTCTGCAAAACGCACACTTCGCATTTTTACAGCTTACGTTTTAAAGGAATCAGCGGGCAGCGCGGGGGGACATGTGGTATTAATAAAACTCACAATTAGCGGTATTATTGCTACTATTTGTCATTATCACTTGTTTTATAAGAGGAAAGAAAATTCCCATTGTTTTTACATCCACCGCAAACAGCGCGGTACGCACATCTGCCATGACTCCATCCCTCTCATTGACTGCTAACAGCTGCAGAGGAAACACAAGGGAGTGTTTGAGTAACGCTGACCCTCGTAGTGCGCAAAGAACAATAACGCTTACCTGTCCCGGAGCCTACCAGGGGAAGATGTGAGGACGGCAATTGCATTTTAAAACAAAGAGACACTTGTAGAATTTGGGCAAAATAATAGTGGACTTATCCCACTATTGGGTTGCGGTAACATGCACATTACTGTTACCGCAAGGAACATTCTTCCTACTGACCTCCAATGTAAGAAGCATTCTTCCCACTGACCACCAATATAAGGAGCATTCTTCACATTCACCACCAATATAAGGAGCATTCTTCCCACTGACCACCAATATAAGGAGCATTCTTCCCACTGACCACCAATATAAGGAGCGTTCTTCACATTGACCACCAATATAAGGAGCATTCTTCACATTGACCACCAATATAAGGAGCATTCTTCACACTGACCACCAATGTAAGGGGCATTCTTCCCACTGATCACCAATGTAAGGAACATTCTTCCCACTGACCACCAATGTAAGGGGCATTCTTTCCACAAACCACCAATGTAAGGAGCATTCTTCCCACAGGCCACCAAAGGAAGGGGCATTCTTCCTACTGACCACCGATGTAAGGAGTATTCTTCCCACTGACCACCAATATAAGGACCATTCTTCCCACTGATCACCAATGTCAGGGGCATTCTTCACACTGACCACTAATGTAAAAGAATATTCTTCCCACTGACCACCAATGTAAGGGGTATCCTTCCCTGACCAATGCCCCTTCGATTGGTGGTCAGTGGGAAAATCCCCCACACATTGGTAATCAGTGGGAGGAATGCTCACCTTACAGTTCTTTAAAAGAATCAAATGCTCATTGGTGTCATGCTTCTGGCTCTACCAAGTGGTGTTGGACCTGTAACTGTGGCAGATACCATCAAATGGGAGCCACAATTTAAGGAACCCCTAGTAACCTCTGGAGGAACCCTAAGCTTCCTCGAAACCCTGGTTGAGAATGGCTGCTCTAGGTTGGCTGTCTGGTCTACACCACTACCAACTCCCTTGTCCTACTATTGGCAAATTAGGTCACCTATCACAATGGGGAGGCAAAGGCGTGAGAGGGATGGAGAAATTAGCACTCTCTGGAACCCATGTCTATGCTATATTACAATTTTTCACCAGAGCTCAGCACCTCAGGGGAGGGGAAAGATGGGTAGGGTGAGACCTTTGACAATGAGCATATCTGCCTTCTTTCTGTCATCTTTTTTTTTTCTCTTTTTCTTTCTCCTTACTTATACCCTTATGAGCCGCATTCAGACTTATGCCCCATACACACGGTCAGACATTCCGACCACAAAATCCGTCGGATTTTGGCCGAAACTTGTGTTGCATACACACGGTCGCACAAAGTTGTCGGAAAATCTGATTGTTTCGGAATGAGGTGACGTACAAAACGTACAACGGGACTACGTAGAGGCCAGTAGCCAATAACTTTCATCTCCAAATTGTTTTCTGAGCATGCGTGGCACTTTGTGCGGCGGAATTCTCTACATACGATCGGAAAAAGTCAGATCGGATTTTGTTGTCGGAAAATTTTAGATCCAGCTCTCAAACTTTTTCCGTCTCAAACTTTTCCTGGTGGAAATTCAGACGGAAAAAGTCCGAAAGAGCCCACACACGATCGGATTTTACGACAACATAATCCGATCTGACTTTTTCCGTTGTATGGGGCATTAGGATGGAAACACATGTAAACACACAAATCGAGCGTTTGTTTTTTAGCCTGTAAGAACTAATCCCCCCCCCCCCGCCCCAAAAAAAAAAAGAAAGAATTAACCCCCACCTAGTGCTTTCAGTGGGCTATAACAAAACACCCGAAGCTCGAATACACATGTATAACATAAATTTGCTTTTAAAACACTCGTACACATGTGCAAAAGCATTAAAAAATACACATTAAAACGCCTAACAATCACTCTGCTCAGCCTTAGGATTCTGGGGTACCCAGTTCTAAAGGGGGGCTGTGCGATGCCAGCTGTGCTTTACTAAAATTTACCTTAAAGTGGTTGTAAACCTCAGACATGAAATCTGAACAAAGCATATCCCTCTATAGTGTGTAATTGTCCTTATCCAGAACACTGAGTGTCATTTCTATCTGCTGCTTCTTTCCTCTGCTATCAGCCTGAGTCACTTCTGATAAGTTTTCTTGACACCAAGAGAACAAAGGTGATAAGGGAGGGATTTCCAGCACACAGCCTCTGATTGATAGCCTCGGCTTTGTGTGCTGTGTGAAGGAGGTGTGTCCGTTCCCTCCAATCAGTTCTCAGAGCTCTTCTCACTAAGCACTGCAGTGTGTCATTTCAGCTCTATGCCCCCTGTTTTCTGACAGCTCAGACAAGCTTTAGTAATTCTGCACTTTGAATGGATGTAGAGAAGACTGCAGATAAACAGGTACAACTTATGTAGAAGGATTTGTTTCATCTCTGTGTATCACCTGAGGCCAGTCACTTCACTGGGTGTATGGAAGGGTTTACAACCATTTAAGGGCTTGTGCACACCAGGTGCGGTGCGTGGACAATTGCGCAAATCATGCGTTTACCCCACACTGAATGAAAAACGCACTTCCTTTTGCAGATATGCAAGTGTCAGAAATTTCTAATGGCACCCGCAAGGCACTTAATGAACTAGTAAACAACAAAGCTTTTTATGCATCGGCATCTAAACTCACATGCAAGTAGGACTTGTTTCCTGATGCTAAACTTTCACATTCGGGGGATTAGGTCATATGGGTGTAAACACTGACGCAAAAAACGCATTAGCGAACAGCCATTCACTTCTATGGCAAATCGCTCAGACCTCTAATGCCACGTACACACGACCAGACTTGGCCCGGCGGACTAGAGTCCGTCGGACAATTCGATCGTGTGTGGGCTCCAGCGGACTTTTTCTTCCCAAAAGTCCGGCGGGCCTAGAAATAAAACTGGATTCAAATCTTTCCGACGGACTTGAGTCCGGTTGAAAAATCCGGTCGTCTGTGTGCTAGTCCGACGGACTAAAACCGACGCTAGGGCAGCTACTGGCTACTGGCTATGAACTTCCTTATTCTACATCATCACGTTCAAATCCATCGGACTTTTGGAGTGATCGTATGTGGCCAAGTCCGTTCGTTTGAAAGTCCGGCGGACCTCAGCTGCAAAGTCCGTCGGATTGTCCGCTGGACCAAGTCCGTCTAAAAGTCTGATCGTGTATCAGCGGCATAACAGTGCCACTCTAAGTTACAATTCGTTTAGTTACAAACCAAAATTATTTTGAGATTCGGATGTATCCAAATTTCTGAATCTCAATATTAATGTATTTCAACTAATTCAAATTAAATTATAACGAAGCGAAATAACATAACAAAAATTAGAAAAACTCCAAAAATGTATTTGAAAAATTCAAAAATGTATTCAATCAAATTTGAGAATGAATAAGAATTCGAAAATGAATTTGAGATGGAAACATGTTGCAATAAAGGTATAAAAGTAAGGTATAAAATGGAAATAAGATAATGATAAGAATAAAAAAGAACAAAATAAAAAAAAATAGAAAAGGGTAGAATAGAAAAAAAATAGACAGTCTACTGACTGGAATGGTACCAGCGGATTGGAGAAGAGCCAACGTGGCACCAATATTTTAAAAAGGTCCCAAATACATCCTTGGGAATTACAGACCAGTAAGCCTAACATCAATAGTATGTAAGCTCTTTTAGGGGATGATAAGGAACTATATACAAGATTTTAGTAATGAGAACGGTATCATTAGCAGTAATCAGCATGGATTCATGAAGAATCATTCTTGCCAAACCAATCTATTAACCTTCTATGAGGAGATGAGTTACCATCTAGATAAAGGAAGGCCCGTAGACGTGGTGTATGTGGATTTTGAAAAAACATTTGACACAGTTCCCCATAAACTTTTACTGTACAAAGTAAGGTCTGTTGGCATGGACCATAGGGTGAGTACATGGATTGAAAACTGGCTAAGGTAAGTGTCCTTATTAACCGGTTCCCGCCTGGCGCACGCCGATGTACGTCGGCAGAATGGCACGGGCAGGCAAATGGGCGTACCTGTACGTCCCTTTAAACTTGCCGCCCTGCTATCGCGAGCGCTCGCGTTCAGGTCGGGATCCCCGTGAGTCCAGTCACGGGTCCCGCGGACTCCATCGCCGCAGGCATACCCGCGATCGTCTCACGGGGCGGCTGAACAGAGAAATGCCGTTGTAAACAGCATTTCCCCATTCTGCCTAGCAACTAGTGACACTGATCTCTGCTCCATGTGATTGGAGCAGAGATCAGTGTTCACTAAATGAAAGCCCAGCCCCCCCACAGTTAGTAACACGCCCCTAGGAACACTTAACCCCTACACTGCCACCCACTGGTTAACCCCTTCACTGCCAGTGTCATTTACACAGGAATCAGTGCAATTGTATAGCACTGATTGCTATATAAATGACAATGGTCCCAAAAATGTGTCAAAAATGTCAGATGTGTCCGCCATAATGTCGCAGTCACAATAAAAATCGCTGATCGCCGCCATTACTAGTAAAAAAAAATTATTAATAAAAATTCCATAAAACTATCCCCTATTTTGTAAACGCTATAACTTTTGCGCAAACCAATCAATAATCGCTTACTGCGATTTTTTATACCAAAAATATGTAGAAGAATACGTATCGGCCTAAACTAAATTTCGGCCTAAACTAAATTTTATATATATATATTTTGGGGGGATATTTATTGTAACAAAAAGTAAAAAATAATGCATTTTTTTCAAAAAAAGCTGCTGACTTTAAAAAAAAAAAATGTTTGTGGCTGGAACTCCGCTTTAACAACCGATGAATCATCAGCTGTCAGCGAGGTTTCACGCTGACAGCTGAATGTAAAAAACAGAATTTCCAGCAAATACATTTTTTTTGAAAAAAACAACGTGGGGTACTCCCCCAAATCTATACCTGGCCCTTCGGTTTCTTAAAGAGGAACTGCAGTCTGCTCACATAATTTGTAATAAAAACTTCTGCCATTCTGAAGCTTCCCTCCAACCACTTTGCATATTATTTTATATATACTGTGATTCTGTACTTGCCAAATGTGCTACAGAAATCTCCCTCCACTGAGTCTGGCTGCAGCTACTTTAACTGTGGGCAGCTGAAGCTGCTGTTTGTTCACTTCCTGTATTTACACAGAGGCACAGCTCCCAGCTCTGCAGCCCTGCAGCTCTCATTGGCCCTCTTATTACTCATCCCCGCTCCCTTCCTGGCAAATTCTCACGACAGTGAGAGAGAGAGCTGTGCATGATGTCATCAGCCTAGGCTTTTTTCCAGACAAGAAACAGGAAGTGGGCTGTATAAGGTATTTACTGGCAGAAAAAAAAAATGTTTTATTATCCAAAGTTAAAACAGCAACAAGGGCAGAAGATTTAATAGATGGAAGGTTGAAAAGATTACTGAAGGTCCACTTTAAATATGGAAGGGGCTGGGCCATCCAGTGACATCACCTGGTGGCACCTCCCCCTTGTGAAGTCATCGACCGATGCATGCTGGGCCGCTGACGTCGTGGGGGGAGGTCATTCCAGGTGACGTCACCGGGTAGCTCTGCTCCTTACCTATTTAAGGACTCTCATACAGAGGAGCAGGCAGTCGGCGGGAACCCCACTGACAGCTGATGACTCATTTAGGGTTGCCACCTTTTCTTCAAGCCAAATCCGAACACCTTAGGGTGCCCCAAGGAGAGGAGTATTGCGGTGTGCATAGCTTGCCACAGCTAACATTGGGTGTTGCAAAATTGCTCTTGCTGACATCATTGCCCTGCCGAAAGTGATGCCGAACCTGCCCCCAGACAGCCGCCTGCAGCTCTCGGACGGCAACAGATGTGTATGTGACTATCTTAGTTACTTGAGCAGCTACAGCCCAGTCTGAATAATGTGTCCGGGTTTCAGTTTGCCTGAAACCTGGACACATGATTCAAAACCCGAACTGTCCGGGTGAATCCTGGACAGGTGGCAACCCTAGACTCATTGGTTGTTAAGGACGTGGTGGCCGACTTCCCGGCCCCTCCTTAACAACCAGTGTGTTTAAAGAGAAAAAAACATGCAAAACGTAAAATGCATTATAACTGCATGCCAAAATGCATCAAAAACGCAGGTTTAAAAGCACAAAACGTGCCGGAAAAATGTATTAAGCGCCGTTGCATACATGTGAGCCTAGTCTAAGTGTCTAAATTACTGGTCCGGTGATCCACCATATGAGAAGGGTGCAGGCATCCAAAATGCTTCATCCAGAGAGCAGTGTAACCATGCGGTGTAGGGATGCCGGGACACCGGCAGCTCAGCGTGTAGTAGGTTAGGGAACTGGCCTCAGCCTCAACTCCTCCTTGGCCATGGTGTTGACGTGTTTTGCCCCAGTGGGGCAAAATGCATCAGTGCCTGGCCAAGGAAGAGCTGAGGCTTTTTCCATACCCCACCGCACGCTGGGCTGCCGGTGTCTGGCGACCCCACACCATAAGTTCACCGCATCATTCACTTATATGGCCAGCTTCTATGGAGCCAATAAAAAATGCCAGCATTTTTACGCTACAGCATATTTTTGCCATAAACCGCCCATGCTCATCAGCCCTAAATGAGGCAAAAATCCTCTACATATATATACTGTAATATGCATTTTGCATTTATTTTTCCTTTCTAATTTTTGACCTTTAGTAAACTTTTTGCTTCCTACCATAACTTTAGCGCAAAAAGGGAGGGAAGGTGTTGAAAACCTCTCTTCCCCCTTTAAATCACTGGAATGCTTTTTAGATAAATCTATACGCTTCTATAAATGTTTATGAACCATAAAACGCTCCAGTGCCATTTTCAGCTACTTTAGGTTCGTTCTGATAGAAGGAATCACGTCTATTATTTCTGGGTCGCGGCCACGTCTAACATCTGCGGCTACGGTCACATGATTAATAGGAGTTCTCGTTAACCGTTCATACGTCAGGACCCTCTGGCTCCCATATGGTGGAGTCGTTTCTGTTATTGTGGACGATTAAAAAGGGAGGAGAAGTCGGGTTGATGCGTGCCGATCTACACCTACAGCCTTAGTTAAAGGGGAATTCCGCAGAAAATAGCCGAGTTAACCACTTAAGCCCCGGACCATTTGGCTGGCCAAAGACCAGAGCACTTTTTTGCGATTGGGCACTGCGTTGTCTTAACTGACAATTGCGCTGTCGTGCGTCGTGGCTCCCAAATAAAGCTGATGTCCTTTTTTCCCTACAAATAGAGCTTTCTTTTGGTGGTATTTGATCACCTCTGCGTTTTTTATTTTTTGCGCTATAAACAAAAAAATAACGTAAATTTTGGAAAAAAAGCAATATTTTTTACTTTTTCTTATAATAACTATCCCCAAAAAATATATAAAAAAACATTTTTTTCCCCCTCAGTTTAGGCCGATACGTATTCTTCTACATATTTTTGGTTAAAAAAAATCGCAATAACCGTTTGTGCCAAAGTTATAGCGTCTACAAAATAGGGCATAGTTTTATGGTATTTTTATTAATATTTTTTTTTTTTTTTTACTAGTAATGGCGGCGCTCAGCGATTTTTATCATGACTGCGACATTATGGCGGACACATCTGACACTTTTGGCGCTATTTTGAGACCACTCACATTTATACAGCAATCAGTGCGATTAAAAATGCATTGATTACTGTGTAAATGTGACTGGCAGTGAAGGGGTTAACTAGGAGGGGAGCTACAGGGGTTAAGTGTGTCCTAGGGAGTGATTCTAACTGGGGGGGAGGGGCTGTGTGTGACATGACACTGATCACCACTCCTGATTACAGGGAGCTGTGATCAGGGTCAGTGTCACTAGGCAGAACGGGCAAATGCTTGTTTACATCAGCATTTCCCCATTCTTAAGCTCCGTGAAACGATCGCGGGTATCCCCGCGGACATCGAGTCCGTGTGACCCGCGATTACACTCACGGAGCTCGCGGCAGGGTCGGCGGCACGCACACGACCACATGGCGGCAAATTCAAAGGGACGTATAGGTATGCCCACTTGCGCAGCCAAGCCATTCTGCCAACGACGTATATGTACATTCGACGGTCGGCAAGTGCATAACTAATTTGAAGAAGGAGGACGGTGTGTGTGTGTGGGGTGGGGGGGGGGGGCAAAATGCACCTTCGCCTAAGTAAACAAAGTAATTGCATCGACTCTGCCTGGACTCATCTATAAAAATGTTTTTAAAAACTCTGATCTTATTTTCTGGACAAAATGCTGCTCCTTGCTCCCTCTAGTGCTACCAAATGACCAAAAGTCTTAGGCTAGGTTCACACCTTGCGTGTGTCGGGAGCGCATGCAAAATTGCATGTATAGAAACACGCTGCCCATTAGCAGACAGCCAGTGGTTCCATTCATTGTTATTGGCACCCCCACGCATCTGCTAATGTGTGCATTTTTTTTGCCCCCCAAACCGAATGGTCCTGTAGTTTCAAAAAACTATTAGATAAGTACCTGAATGACCGCAACATACAGGGATGTACAATGTAATACTGACATATAATCACACACATAGGTTGGACTTGATGGACTTGAATGTCTCTTTTCAACCTCACCTACTATGTAACTATTTAACTATATGTTCATTTTTCAAGGCCCGTGAGTGCTGCTCTGTTATTCGGATCATGTGTACTTAAAGCTTTGCTGAGCTCCTGGGCCCATTGCCTGTACTGGATAATACAATAATATCCTCATATACTGTGTATATATATATATATATATATTAAAAAAATAAAATACATTTATATATATATATATATATATATATATATATTATATATATATATTATATATCTATAATAGATAGATATAAATGTTAAAAAATAAATACATTATATATATAAATATATATATATATATATATATATATATAATTAAATTATTGTATAATTCAGTAGTTACAATTTTATATATATATATATATATATATATATATATATATATATATATATATATATTGGTTTTAAATATATACAGTATATATACTGCATATATAAAATTACATTATTATATAATATACAAGATAACTGCATATGAAGAGTTTTACATCGATTTTTATTGGACATAATCAAATATAGTTAAAGGTTAAAAAATATATAAAATTATAAATGTGATTCAAAATAATTATTACAATGACTCAAGCTAAAAAATAATTAGCATAGCTCATAATATAAGTGTAATATAAAAACATCATGGTTCAATGGGACAGTACAGAGAGGGCAAATTAAAGGAACAGCAATGACACTAATAAGCTTATCACTTTTCTCTCTCCTCCTGTCAGCATGTTCCCTGTGATCACAGCACACTTAATTGGCCTCTACTGTACAAGGGATTACCAGATGCTGATACCAAACCAGATTTAGCTACCTACACTGCTCACATTGAAAAAAAATAAAATAATAGGTGCTCATTCACATCAGCGACATTGAATGTATGCTATTGTTATGTGAAGCACTGCATTAATTGACGGCACTATATAAATACCTGTAATAAATACATTTCAGCCTGCGCTCTCAACACACACCAGTGCCTGTCCGTTATGTGCATATAAGGCATGCTGTGCTTTGTGAACGAGCCCTTTAGGGTTAATGAACATTGAGTGTATTAAAGCGGAGGTACACCCTAAAATGGACCTTCCGCTCATCGGAATCCTCCCCCCCTCCGGCACCACAATTGCCACCTTTCAGGGGGGAGGGGGGTGCAGTTACCTGGATAATCCAGGTAAATGCACCCACTTCCGGGATAGCTCTCTGCGGAAAGCGGCGTAGATTACGCCCCTTTCCGCAAGTGCCCACCCCTTTCCGCAAGTGCCCCGCTGCCTGCTGGGAAAACACACAGATCCCAGAGGCAGCGGGGACCGTCCTTATTGCGCAGCGCGGCTCGCGCATGCGCAGTAGGGAACCGGGAAATGAAGCCGAAAGGCTCCATTTCCTGATTCCCATACCCAAGATGGCGGCGGCAGCACCCGACAGACGATCGAGAGATCGGCTTCGGGTGCCGACATCGCGGGCGGAAAATCAAGCCACGTTTGTGCACATTGTGGTGCTACGTGGATAGAGCAGCCTGGTCCTTTCAGTGGGCTGCCTGACATGCGACAAAGTAGCTTACGTAGCTTTCTACTGTGTTGAGCCTTGCACGTTTTTATTTGCTTGCTTTGTCGCATTTGTTGCGCACTCTACCATGCGGAAAAATGTGTGCCTGCTTGCCACGTTTGATATGCCATTAACAAAAAGGGCCACTGCAAACGTGACACAAATTTTTTGTGAGTTTCGTAAACGCACACAAAAAACATGCAATTTTGTGAATGTTTACATAATGTGCAGGTAT
>NW_027507786.1:1006283-1111283 GCF_037356315.1 Lithobates pipiens
TAAGGTGGATCTCCTAACGACAACTCGTAATGCGTATAAAAGACACCTGTCCACAGAATCTCTTTCTTCCATTCAGACTTTCCCATCATGGACAAGATCAAAGAGCTATCAAAGGATGTCAGGGATAAGATTGTAGAGCTGCACAAGGCTGGAATGGGCTACAAGACCATCAGCAAGACGCTTGGTGAGAAGGAGACAACCATTGGAGCGATTATTCACCAATGGAACAAATACTTATTTTGTATTTCTTCTATTTGCACAAAATCGCTCCAACAGTTGTCGATCAATCGGCCTCTGTCTGAAGCTCCATGCAAGATTATGCCTCATGGGGTAAGGGTGATCATGAGAAAACTAAGGGATCAGCCCAGAACTACACAGGAGGAGCTTGTAAATGATCTCAAGGCAATTGGGACCACAGTCACCAAATAAACCATTAGTAACACAATACGCCGCCATGGATTGAAATCTCAGGGACTGTGACCCTAAGAACATCATCCCTACAGTCAAGCACGGAGGTGGAAACCTGATGCTTTGAGGCTGTTTCTCTGCTAAAGGTACAGGCCGACTTTACCACATTGAGGGGCCAATGGATGGGGCCAAGTATTGTACAATCTTGGATGAGAACCTTTTTCCCTCAGCCAGAACACTGAAGATGGGTCGTGGATGGATCTTCCCACATGACAATGACCCAAGACATACCGCCAAGGTAACAAAGGAGTGGCTCAAGAAGAAGCACATTAAGGAGTGGCCTAGTCTCCAGACCTTAATCCTATAGAAAATTTATGGAGGGAGCTGAAACTTCGAGTTGTCAGGCGACAGCCAAGAAACCTTAAGGATTTAGAGAAAATCTGTAAAGAAGAGTGGATCCGAAATTCCTCCTGGGATGTGTGCAACCCTGGTCACCAGCTACAAGAAATGTCTGACCTCTGTGCTTGCCAACAAGGGTTTCTCCACCAAGTACTAAGTCATGTTTATCTTGAGGATCAAATACTTATTTTACTCACTGAACTGCAACTAAATTTATAACATTTGTATTGTGTTTTTTCTGGATTTTTGGTTGATATTCTGTCTCTACTATTTAAAATACACCTATGATAAAAAGTATAGACCCTTCATTTCTTTGTACCTGTCAGAGCTGGGCTCAGCCCTTCCTTCTCTGAGCTGGCTGCTCAGCTGTCGGCTAATTGCCAGCTCCTATCTCTCCACAGTTACTCACCTGTTGATGATATCCTGCTCGTCAGTCTTGCCTACTTGAGCCATCCAGTCCAGAGGATCTCTGCCTTCGTCTTGGTCAACATCACAGAAACTATCTCCTGCGATCCTGTTCAAGACTTGCTTTGCTGACATCCCTTCTGGCTCCAGATCCTGCTTGCTGTTCCACTACATTGATCCCTGACTTCTGGCTTGGCTGACTATCCATTCCGGTTACTGAACTTTGGCTATGTTTTGACTACATTTGTTCTTTTTACTTTGATTATTAAGGGTGATTTAACTGTACTTCTGTCTCGGCCTGATTTCATGGTTTCTGATAGTAAGTGGCATACTTACAAAATTTGCAGGGGATCGAATTATTATTTTCCCCACTGTATGCATCTAAAATAGGTTATTGTGACTTTCCAATTTTACATTCTTGCTGTACCATATTTTCAGCATTGTTTTCCCTTGATGTTTATTGATCTGTATATCACTGCAATCCTTCAACCACCACTGCTGGGATACAATCTTCCCCATACGGATAGACCTATAATGAGAGAGATTGGTAGTGAAGCACAACCATTGTACAGCCCTACTAAGTAAGAATCAGAGGCTGCCTATGTAATCGGCCAATATGGCCCCCCAACCCGCCACCATGAACATCAACACAACTCGACGCCTTTATTTACACAATGCTATTCTCTTTCGCACATGTTTTTAAAAAACAAAAGCCTCTCCCTTTAGGACCAATCCGCACGCACAGAGAGAATTTTCCACCAAGTAAACGCTAAGCAGCCGTTTTGGATGTTATTTAGTAAGCATTTCATTGTTCGGACGTGACTGTCGTAGCCGATCTGGGAAGTAATTTGACATCGTTATTAATGAGAGACTACTGACATAATTTGTTTTTCCAGTTTCTCTTGCTCGGTGTATTCCAGATGTGCTTAATGATAGCAATACAGACATAAGCGGAGCCAGGGCCGCGGTGTGCGGACAAGGCAGCTGCTCTCGTTCCTATATAGTTGCAGCTTCTATGGTGACGCCGTGCAGAGGGGGACCTGTGCTGAGGTTACGTAGACTGTATAGAGCTGGGGGTGATGAATGAACCTGTGGTCCTCCAACTGTTGAAGAACTACAAGTCCCATGAGGCATTGCAAGACACTGACAGTTACAAGTAGACATGTGCAAATCGATTTGTCCCAAATTCGTTTTTTAACAAATTTAGACAAATTCGGTAATTCGTAAATTCATAAATTCAAAAATTCGCAGATTCCTAAATGCGAAATTTGAAAATCCAATACCCCGGAAATTTTAAAATCTGAAAATCTGAAATAATAACTATTAAATTATAAGTATTGGAATTTCCTTTCAAATTTGGCTGTTAGTGAACGTAACGAATACAAATTTATCCAAGGTTACGAATTATCCAAAATAACGAACGCCGCATCTAAATGAATGGAACGTAACGAAAAAAAATTATAATAAATAATAATAATAATAATTAAAAATATATATACCCATATTTATCGGCGTATAACACGCACAGGTGTATAAAACGCACATTCATTTTAAGAGGGAAGTTTCAGGAAAAAAATTAAATTTTTGTATTGGCGTATAATACGCACATGCTATTTGCACGCGATTTTCATGGTGAAAAAGTGAGTGTTATATGCCAATAAATACAGTATATTATTATTATTTATTATTAATTCGTTACGTTCCCATCGTTCAGATGCGGCATTCGTTATCTCAGATAATTTGTAACTGTGGATAAATTTGTATTCGTTATGTTCACTAACATCCTAATCTGAAAAGAAATTCCAATACCTATCATTTAAAAGTTAGATATTATTTAGAATTTTCGGATTTTCGTTCTTTTGTATTTTCGGATTTACAGTGGAATCTTGAATTATGAGCAAAATCCGTTCCAGGAGAATGCATGTCAAAGCGAGTTTCCCCATAGAAGTCAACTAAGATAATTCGTTCTGCATTGACTTCTATTACATACAATACCGCATGTGGCCAGAGGTGGGGGAGGGGCGCCAGAGAGCCTCAGAAATACTCGGGGACAGCTTGGCTGAATTTGGCTGAACTTGAAAAGCCTCAGAATGGCTCCGGAACTGAGTATTTCCAAGTGTTTCCGAGCAATTCTGAGTATTTCCGAATGGCTCCGAACCGAGTGGCACCGGCGCCCCTGCACCTCTGACCAAATGCGGTACTGCACACCCCATTAGCTTGAATTCTGCTAGTTTTGCGAGACAACACTCGCAAACCGAGTCAACATTTTTTTTTAAAAAGTCGCTCGTCTTTGAAAAAGGCTCGTTAACCACGTTACTCGTTAATCAAGGTTCCACTGTACTTTCTTATTTTCAGATTTACGAATTTACTAATTTACAAATTTTTGAATTTACGAATTGCAATCATAATGAATGACCCGAAAAATGGGGAAACTCTCAAAGGATGATGCATGATGGGACTTGTAGTTTCGCAACAGCAGGAGGGCCGCAGGATGAGCACCCATGATGATGTAAAGCCTAATTAAACACAAAGCAACTGTAGACACACAGGATGCAGGGTCTACAAAAAGTTTAGTGGCTACAAAATAGGATTTATTATATTCTGCCTTTTTTCTATGAAGCTGAACTACATCCATGATCTTTATTGCATAGTCGCATTGGTCCAGCTTGGCACAATGTAAATATGCATATCTGATAACTGAGTGGCCACTGGGGAAGCTGACAATTACTATAGTAGTCAGTGCTACTACAAAACCCAGTACAAAACCCAATCTACTGGGTTTTGCTCCAAGCGGTTGCCCACTGCACATAGACCACAGGGGGGCACTCACTATCACAGATCCATTCCTGTGCCACCATTCACAGAACACCTTGTATTTTTCCTGTTAATACAAGCCATTCTCTGATTGGACAAGGTGAAGATCGTGTGTTGTCTCTACCCCTCTTCTATACCTCATCCAATCAGAGAATATCTTGTATTCATAAAAAAAAAATACAAAGTGTTCTATGAATGGTGGCAATGCTGAGCTATGGTCAATATGCAATTGGGCAGTCGTTTGGCCCAAAACCTGGAAGATTGCTACTACAGTGCCCCCAGTGGTCCCTCGGGTAAAATCTGTAGTGGTCCAGCTTGGCACTATGTAAGTATGCATATCCCTTACCTGAGGGGGAAGCTGAAAATCACTGTGGTTGTTGGGGCTACTACAGTGACCACAGCTACTTCCGGGTCCTTTGCCGACCAGCTGCACACTGCTGCACACTGTCCACAAAGGGGGCTGATGTTAGGTAACACAGTTTGGTCACCTTTCTGCCTCCAGTCTAGGAGTGGGCAGTGACAGAGCAGCAGCAGACTAATGAGGTCATCACTTTGCTCTCTTCTGTGGTCAGCATATGTCAATGCAGCACCCTTGATTGGCCCCCAGTGCTGCCCCTATCTCTGCCAGTCTGAGTGCTGCTGTACAGGGGATTGCAAGTCACTGACATCAGGTAGTAGAGCTGCACAATTAATTGTTAAAAAAAATCATGATCTCGATTCAACCCCCCTTACGATCTTAATCTGGCATTTCTAGGATTCTATGTAACGAGTGCAGAGCCATTCTCTGCTCAGAGATGTAAAAAAAAAAAAGCAGTCAAAGTTTATCACAACATTGCTCAGCACTGAGATAAAAAGAAACATTGTATCATTTGGTTCTTTTAGATCAAAGGGGTGAACTTCGGTCTGTAAATAAGGCCAACCCCCCATTACGATCTTAATCCGAAATTTCCGCGATTCTATGTAACAAGTGCAGAGCCGCTCTCTGCACACAGCTGTCAAACAAGAAAAGAAAAAAGTCATCAAAGTTTATCACAACATTGCTCAGCGCTGAGATAAAAATAAAGCTTGTATCATTTGGTTCTTTTAGATCAAAGGGATGTACTTCGGTCTGTAAATGAGGTCAACCCCCCCTTACGATCTTAATTTGGCATTTCCACGATTCTATGTAACGAGTGCAGAGCCGTTCTTTGCTCAGAGATGTAAAAAAAAAAGCCGGTAAAGTTTATCACAACATTGCTCAACACTGAGATAAAAAGAAACATTGTATCATTTGGTTCTTTTAGATCAAAGGGATGAACTTCGGTCTGTAAATGAGGCCAACCCCCCATTACGATCTTAATCTGGAATTTCCGCGATTCTATGTAACAAGTGCAGAGCTGCTCTCTGCACACAGCTGTCAAGCAAGAAAAGAAAAAGTCGGCAAAGTTTATCACAACATTGCTCAGTGCTGAGATAAAAAGAAAGCTTGTATCATTTGGTTCTTTTGGATCAAGGGATGAACTTTGGTCTGTAAATGAGGTCAACCCCCCCCCCCCTTACGATCTTAATTTGGCATTTCCATGATTCTATGTAAGAAGTGCAGAGCCGTTCTTTGCTCAGAGATGTAAAAAAAAAAGCCGGAAATGTTTATCACAACATTGCTCAACACTGAGATAAAAAGAAACATTGTATCATTTGGTTCTTTTAGATCAAAGGGATGAACTTCGGTTTGTAAATGAGGTCAACCCCCATTACGATCTTAATCTGGAATTTCCGCGATTCTATGTAACAAGTGCAGAGCTGCTCTCTGCACACAGCTGTCAAGCAAGAAAAGAAAAAGTCGGCAAAGTTTATCACAACATTGCTCAGTGATGAGATAAAAAGAAAGCTTGTAGATCAAAGGGATGAACTTTGGTCTGTAAATGAGGTCAGTTTAACCACTTAAAGTTAAAATCAGTACTGTTTGCTAGAAAAACATTCTATATATATATATATATATATATATATATCATTTTTTTTCGCAAAGAACCTAGAGAATAAAATGGCAGTCATTGTAATATGTTATGTCACATTGTATTTGCGCAGCGGTCTTTCAAACGCAATTTTTTGGGGGTAAAAAGGCACTTCAATTAATTAAAAAATAAATAAACAGGAAAGTCAGCCCAATTTTGCTGTATAATGTGAAAGATGATGTTACGCCGTGAATCATGATCTTTATTCTAAGCAAACAAAAATTGTGATTCTCATTTTATCTAGAATCGTGCAGCACTATTAAGTAGGTATACTATTTGCATTAAAGTATATATGAACCCTCACCTTGTAAAACAACCCATTCAGTTTAAAACAGAAATATAAGCGGCCCCATTCCCTCTCTTCTCGGCTGCGTATGGAGCTCAGAGAGCTGAGGGAGGTAGAAACAGCAGCACATTGGTCTTCCCAGCGAATGGCTGTGTGTGTGTGTGTGTGTGTGTGTGTGTGTGTGTGTGTGTGTGTGTGTGTGTGTGTGTGTGAGGTAGGGGTGTAGTCAGGACAAGTCTAATCATTAGAGGAGAACAGGCTGAGTAGAGAACTGACCACACTATGCTCTCCTGCCTATTGTGGTCAGTTTTTAATAGGAAAGCAGAGGGACTGGTAGGAACACCAGGGATTTCACACAACGGAAGCAATACAAATTGTTGGGTCCTTTTCTATACTACACGGTACAGCTGGCACATATCAGGAGTATGTTGGGGTAACATTGGGGTAATGTTGGGGTAACATACATATCCTTTAAAAATTATATTTCAAATATATGATTTAATAATATTTAATAAATTTTTTTTTTTTTAAACAGAGCTCTGTGCTTCACCGATATAGACGTTTATAGGAAATTCTATTCTGTAGCTGACGCTATCCTAGTTATATTACTTTTCTATCATCTAAAAAATATTACTTTGAGTATTGTGAGTCTGGGCCTTGGCCCATTGTAGAGTAATAAGTCATCTCCTGACCGTGCCGGCAGCTAGGTGAGGATATATCAGCACCTCCACCTTATCTCCCATGAGATACCTTTTTACTTGGTTCATTTATTGGCTGTGAGAGGAGCCGGTGACGGGCCCTCGGGGCCCCAGCCGCCTGTCTGTCTCTCAGTAAAATTCAAAGTCTTTACTATCGACAGGAAAGGCCTCAAAGGGCAGAATTATGGCCTAGTTAACAGGTTATCACAGCGAGCTGACTCTGCTCCGGCTCAGCACTGTCACTCTATCCTTTGAGGTTAATGCTGGCTTCTCAAATTCTTATTTACAACTGCTGGAAAGCTGCACAGCATGTACCAGGGAACTATGGGGGGGAGTGGGGGGGGGGGGGGGGGGGCTTTTTTATCTTTGTTACTGCTGTTGGCATTCATTTAGTTTTATCTATTTATATAACTTTTTTTTTTTATTATTATTTCATTGTAGTTATTTACTTTTATCTATTTATTTATTTAGTTGTATTTTTATGACATTTATTTAGTTTTATTTATTCATTTCATTTCATTTTTTTTTTAATTTTTATAATTTTTATTTTTTACCTAATGATTTATTAGTTTAATTAATTTATTTATTCATGTATTTATATTTTAATTTATTTATTGGATTTACCTATTAATTAATAATTTACTTATTTTATTTTGTTTGTAGCTAAATGAAGATTGTTTTAGCTAAAATACTAAAAAGCGTACCTACAAGGTTATTTGATTCTTAAGAAGCTCAAGCCGTTTGTCATAGACCAGGGGTGTCAAACTCAATTTCATTACAGGCTGAATCAGCAATATGGTTGCCTTCAAAGGGCTAGCGTTATCTGGGTGTGCTATGTACAGAGTGCAGCGTTAGGTAGTGTGCTATGTACAGAGTGCAGAGTTCAGGAGTACGCTATGTACAGAGTGCAGCGTTAGGTAGTGTGCTATGCACATTGTGCAGAGTTCAGGAGTACGCTATGTACAGAGTGCAGAGTTCAGGAGTACGCTATGTGCAGAGTGCAGAGTTCAGGAGTATGCTATGTACAGAGTGCAGAGTTCAGGAGTACGCTATGTGCAGAGTGTAGAGATCAGGAGTACACTATATACCGAGTGCAGAGTTCAGGGTTACACTATGTGCAGAGTTCAGGAGTGCATTATGTACAGAGAGCAGGGTTCAAGGGTGCGCTATGTACAGAGTTCAGAGTTCAGGAGTGAATTACGTACAGGGTTCGTACAGAGTGCAGAGTTCAGGAGTGAATCACATACAGAGTGAAGGGTACAGGAGTGACTTACGTACAGAGTGCAGGGTACAGGAGTGACTTACGTACAGAGTGCAGGGTTCAGGAGTGAATTACATACAGAATGCAGGGTAGAGGAGTGACTTACTTACAGAGTGCAGGGTTCAGGAACTAATTACGTACAGAGTTCAGAGTTCAGGAGTGAATTACGTACAGAATGCAGGGTTTAGGATTCAATTACATATGGAGTGCAGGGTTCAGGAGTGAATTACGTACAGAGTGCAGCACTCAAAAGTGAATTACGTACAGATTGCAGGGTTCAGGAGTGAATTACGTACAGATTGCAGGGTTCAGGAGTGAATTACGTACAGAGTGCAGGGTTCAGGAGTGAATTACGTACAGAGTGCAGAGTACAGGAGTGAATTGCGTACAGAGTGCAGGGTTCAGGAACTAATTACGTACAGAGTTCAGAGTTCAGGAGTGAATTACGTACAGAATGCAGGGTTTAGGATTCAATTACATATGGAGTGCAGGGTTCAGGAGTGAATTACGTACAGAGTGCAGCACTCAAAAGTGAATTACGTACAGATTGCAGGGTTCAGGAGTGAATTACGTACAGATTGCAGAGTTCAGGAGTGAATTACGTACAGAGTGCAGGGTTCAGGAGTGAATTACGTACAGAGTGCAGAGTACAGGAGTGAATTGCGTACAGAGTGCAGGGTTCAGGAGTGAATTATGTACAGAGTGCAGGGTTCAGGAGTGAATTGCGTACAGCGTGCAGGATTCAGGAGTGAATTACGCACAGAGTTCAGAGTTCAGGAGTGAATTATGTACAGAGTTCAGGGTTCAGGAGTGAATTATCTACAGAGTGCAGGGTTCAGGAGTGAATTACGTGCAGGATTCAGGAGTGAATTATGTAGCGTGCAGGGTTCAGGAGTAAATTACGTGCAGGATTCAGGAGTGAATTATGTACAGAGTGCAGGGTTCTGGAGTGAATTATGTACAGAGTGCAGGATTCAGGAGTGAATTATGTACAGAGCGCAGAGTTCAGGAGTGAATTACGCACAGAGCGCAGGGTTCAGGAATTAATTACGCGCAGAGTTCAGGTGTGAATTAGGTACCTAGTGCAGGGTTCAGGAGTGAATTACATACAGAGTGCAGAGTTCAGAAGTATGCTACGTTCAGAGTTGGGCTATGCTGTCTACAGAGTGCAGGGTGCAGGGGTGCGCTATGGACGGTGTGCAACATCACCCCACCCCCCAATCTTCCTCGCATTTCTACTCTCTCCTACCTGACCCGACTCTAGTACCTCCCAGTGTTGGCAACTCTATTACCCTTTTATTCGGCTCTAGTACCTCCCTGTGTAGGCAGCTCTCCCCCCACCTTGCAGTGAGATTGTCCTCCCTCTCAGATTTTGGAGGTCTCTCCACGCTGTGAGTGTATGCAGGGATCTGTTAGATCTGGGAGCTGCTGAGAGCAAAGCTGTCCCTTGTACACTACAGATGGCTTTTGTATTTACAAGTGACAGCAGGGAGCTGGAGTGAAAGTCAGAGGTGGTGGAATAGAGTTCCGCCATGTTCCGGCTGCAAAACTGGGTGCGAGGGCCACATGACAAGGCCTGGCAGGCCGGATTTTGCCCGCGGGCCTTGTGTTTGACATATGTGTCATAGACCATTAAAACAGCATAGAAGTCATTTTGGAAAATTTACACCGCTGTTGCTGGTGGTGGGTGGGCGCATGTTATGTGCATTTTTTTAGGTGCTTCCATTAAAGTCTATGGGGCCAAAACACATGCAAACCTGCCCCCCAAAGAAAGTATTGTACTCTTTGGCACAACAAGCGACACCACATAACCCTTAACCACTTGACCTCTGAAAAATGTACCCCCCATGACCAGGCCGATTTTTGCGATACAGCACTGCGTTACTTTGACTGCTTGCCAACCAGCCGCTGTCATTTTACTGCGGCAAGTTGGCACGATCCCGCGAACCGTCGTAGCTATACGTCGGCTCGCGGGATCGGGATAGCAGGCACTGCAGGGGTGCCGATGCTCATGGCCGATGGTCACGATGACCGCCGGCCACAAGCGATCGCTAGCACGAGGGACAGAACATGGGGGTGTGTGTGTAAACACACAAATCCCTGTTCTGTTCTGTGAGGAGAGACAGATCGTGTGTTCCTATGAGCTAGGAACAATGATTCGTCACTTCCTCCACTGGCTGGGAAGGGGTTAAAAATCTAGGGCACTCAAAGAGTCAAATGTGTGCCTAATCAGTGTTTTTGTGTGTACTAAGGCACCAATTTGACTCTTTGATTGCCCTAGATTTTTAACCCCTTCCCAGCCAGTGTCATTAGAACAGTGACAGTGCATATTTTAGTAAGTGCTTGGTAAGAGATGTGGTGAATTTTATTTCCTGCTTTGCATATCTCCGCTGACAGAACAGAGCTCTGCTTTGTTTACATAGGCAGAGTTCCACCCAGTCTGTCTCCTTGCCGATCAGCGGGTGCCGGCGGTCATCCATTGGCCAGCAGCAGCTGATCGGCTGTGACTAATCACAGCAGAGGCAGCAGGCCGCAGGCCACGTGCGTGTGCCCCCTACTTGAACATCGAATGCCTGGGACCCGCGGGCGTGCTCGTGTGGCGGGCACACGCTCGCCTGATAGGCAGCAAATTTAAAGGGACGACATACAGGTAAGCCCATTTGCCTGCCTGTGCCATTCTGGCAACGTACATCTGTGTGCGGCGGTCGGCAAGCGGTTAAAGTGGTTGTAAAGGAACAAGGTTTTTTTTCCTTCATACATTCTATGCATTAAGGCAGCAGCCTCAAAACTGCGGCCCTGGGGCCGAATGTGGCCCTTTGCTTGCCATTATCTGGCCCTATTCCTCCCACTGATACAAGACACCGACAGCAACAATGAAGCACAATATCTTCTATTGACACCACTACTATTCCTCCCAATGATACCGATGGTGGGGCACTGCTCCCCTCAAATGCCAAATGTGGTCACGTTTGCTCCCACTGGTGCCAGGGAGATTTTCACTACTGCTGGCCATAGTGCGGACTTCCAAAGGCTGTAGGACAATAAACTGCCCCTTTGTTTAGAAAGTTTGGAGACCCCGACATTAAGTTAAAAACCTTCTGTGTTCGGCAGCCCCCCCCCCCTCCTAAAACGTACCTGAACCTGATCCAGCAATGTGCACAAGAGCCTCAGCCCTCCTGGGTCTCTTCCTCCTAATTGGCTCAGACAGCAGCCATTGGCTCCCGCTACTGTCAATCACAGACAGAGAGCCAATAAGGAGAGGGCTGAGAAGGGTCCAAGCTGCACTCCATGTGGCCGCTTGCTTTGGGGGGGGGGGCACTAGGCAGAAGGGAAGGGGGCCATATTCAAAGCAAACTTCCCCATCCATCCATGTCTCCATTAGGGTTGACACCTGTCCGGGATTCACCTGGACGGTTTGAGTTTGGAATCATGCATCCGGGTTTCAGACTGCCTGAAAACCCAGACACATTATTCAGACCGGACTATAGCTTCCAGATGCATCTGGATGAGAGGTGCTGACTGCCAAGGGGTGGGTGAGCTCACCATCCATCCCTGTCTGTGACTAGGGTTGCCACCTGTCTGGGATTCACCCGGACAATTTGGGTTTGGAATCATGTGTCCGGGTTTCAGACTGCCTGAAAACCCGGACACATTATTCAGACCGGACTGTGGCTTCCAGATGCATCTGGATGAGAGGTGCTGACAACCAAGGGGTGAGTGAGCTCACCATCCATCCCTGTCTGTGACTGAAGTCTCCCTCCTTCTCTCTCCTGCCTCTGAGTGAGTACGCTAAGGTAATTCAGGGTTCTCAGGGCACCCCTTCCCAGAGCATCCCTTATGTCAGAGTCCCCAGAGTTTTCCCTTACATCAGAGTCTGCAGAGCCCCCCCTTATAGTGAAAGGGAACTCTGCAAATTCAGATGTAAAAGAGGAACTCTGTGGACTCTGATGTAAAGGGGGACTCTTGTTATCAACTTCATATGATTAGAATTGTTATTTAAAATTTGTGCCGCTAAAGTGTTTAGGGTCTGACTTGAAGAAAAGGTGGCAACCCTAGTCTCCATGCTAGAGAAATCACATTAAAAACCACCCCCTCCCCCCTTGCATTTTTTTAGCTGCGGCCATCTTGAGTAAGGGCAGATGATTCATGTAGCTTTTACTTCCTGGAACCCATCTGCCCTTAGCTCAGGCATGCAGGCAGGAGGGTGTGCTTAACTGAGAAAGTCCCTCCTCCAGATGAAAGAAGAAAAAAACGTTAATGAAGACTCCTGGGATGTACGGAATTATTTTGCCCTAGGCCAGAAACCAGGAAGCAATTGAAGAAATATAAAAAATTAAATAAAATAAAAAGATAAAACAAGTAAATATAATAATATAATACGCCTTCCTGTCTATTTACTAACACTATCCGCATAAGGATTAGAAATAGTTGATGCTGATTGAGAGAATTTAGCTCCGCTTTACATTCACTCTTCGATTGAAGGCCGTATGGTGACCCCAAGTGGCCCCAGCTTATAATAATTCAGATTGGCCCCATGTACGATTACCTTGTAAATATAAAGACTATTTTTATTTTTTTTCGGTGTTGACAGGCACAGCGTGTTTTTGGGGAAAGGATGAATTCCCTTTTAAAAAGTCCCGGTCCTGCCAAGGCAGATGTTTCCAATATCTCAAAGTTCCATGTAGTTATGAGAACTTCTCCATAGATATCTGGGAGTGTAACTTGTATTTATATAAATAAGGACTACTATTTTAGGATGACCGCCCATATATAGAAGCTATCTTTTTTTTTAATTATTATTATTATTATTATTGTAATAAATTACTATTTTAAACAGACCGTCCATAAATGGATCCGATCACTTTTATTGAGATGAGGATCCAGGACAAGGTCCTCTGGAACACATGGCAAAAGGCATGCCCTTCCTCCCCAAAATACCCCCAAAATACCCAATTAAAAATCTAAGACTGACAATGGGGGGAGGGGGCGGGGGGTCCGCAAGCCGTCGATTACGATCTACCTGTCAACAGTGGGCAGCCAACAGGTATTAAAGTGAACACGCCCCTGCTTTGCCGGTTCTTCCGCCCAGACTCCGCCGTTTTCATCATCACTGCACTGCAGAGCAGAGAGATGGAGGCAGCACAATACTGTGTTGGGTATTGGTATTCAAAAATGCAAAATAGTAATAATAATAATAAAAATAATAATAATAGTATAAAAATTATAAAAAAATAATAATACAAAATACAATAGAAATAATAGTTAAAATTTAATTTAATAATAAAAAAAATAATAGTATAAAAATAAATACTATAATATAATAATATAACTAATAACTAATAATACTAATAATAATAATAATAATAATAACTATAATATAAAATACAATAGAAATAATAATTAAAATAATAATACAAAATACAATAGAAATAATAATTAAAATTTAATTTAATTTAAAAAATAATAATAATAGTAAAAAAAAAAAAAAATACTATAATATAATAATATAACTAATAACTACTAATACTAATAAAAATAATAACTATAATATAAAATACAATAGAAATAATAATTAAAATAATAATAATAATAGCCTTAAAATGCACATATACATGTAAATACTAATGCATTTATTATTAATAATAATAATAATAATAATATAAAAATAAAATATTAATAAAAAAATAAAATAATACAAAGTAATAATAAGAAGAAATAACATAATACACATATTAATAATAATAATATTGTATTTAAAAAAAATACTAAATAATAATAATAATATAAAAAATAAAAATAATAATACAAAATAAAATACAAATAATACAAAATAATAATAATAATAATAATAATAATAATAATAATAATATTAATAGTATAAAATTATTTAAAAAATTCTAATACAAAATACAATACAAATGATAATTAAAATAATAATAATAACAACAGCATTAAAACGCACATATACATGTAAAAAGTAATGCATTTAATAATAATAATATAAAAATTTAATAATAATAAAAAAATTAAATAATGCAAAATAAGAAGAAGAAAAAATAACATAGTACAAATATTATTAATAATAATAATAATAGTATTAAAAAATACAAAATAAGAATAATAGTACTAAAAAAATAAAAAATAAAAAAAACAATACAAAATAAAATACAAATAATACAAAATAATAATAATAATAATAATAATAGTATACAAATATTAAAAAAATATTAATACCAAAATATAATAAAAATAATAATTAAAATAATAATAACAATAGCGTTAAAATGCTCATATACATGTAAATATTAATGCATTTAATAATAATAATAATAATAATAGTATAAAAATAAAATAATAATACAAAAAATAAAATAATACAAAATAAGAAATAGAAGAAGAAAAAATAACATAGTACAGATATTAATAATAATAATAACAGTATTAACAAAAAATACAAAATAATAATAATAGTATTACAAAAAATACAAAATAAAATACAAATAATACAAAATAATAACAATAATAATAATATAAAAAAATACAAAATAATAAATGTAATTGTAAAAAATATAATAAATCAATATATTGTAATTGTAATAAATATAATAAATCAATATATTATATTATATTATATTATATAATAAATAAAATGCACTAAATGATAATATAATAAAAGTAAGGTTTTTTGGTGAATGTAATGGTCTGGTTACAGCGTTTCTTTAGGGTTAGTCTTTTTCTTTTTTTTTTTTTGTTAATGGATTAACTTATTTTTAGGTATGTTACATTTTGCTAAGTTGAAAGTCACTGCCTCCTGCAAAAATCCCAGAAACCAAAAAAAGCACCATCCTGTAAGCCGAACATTTCCTTCCTCCATTTTGTTCCGTTGCGTCCGCCGCAGACCTCGCGTCTCGGCCCACCATCATAAACTCGGAGAGATAGCTCTGAGCAGGTCTCCTCGGCACTTACAGGATTAGCCCAATCTTTGCTGGATCTAAGAGCTCATCCATTTCCCCTTTATTGTGATCGGAATGGTGGCCATGAATCAGAGCCACCACATGAGCTGACAATCTAATGTGGCGCTGCGGGGCTCAGCGAGATAAAATGACTCCAAGGGGGTCAGGCAAAGTTGAGTTGTGAAATCTCCTTTCCAAATCCCAGAGCCCAGGGAGCGTTTGATTTGGTTGAACTTTGGCCCCCTGCACATACAGCAAAGAGGGGGAAGTGGGGAAGGGGGCTTACTGACAAGTCTGAAGCTAAGGATTGCTTGACATGCCGGTGATGGAAACACACATAGCCCAAAGCCAGGGATTTGTGTGATGAAACACTTGGGATTTATTAAAGAAGAACTCTGGGCAGATAGAAAAATATTTCATTTAACCACGGATTTAACCTTGCAAAGAGTAATAAGAGAGGACTCAACAAAAACTGTGCAAATCGATATTATTAAAAAAAAACTGTAGATAACACTGTTATTTTGAGGCTGTGGTTAGCTATGGTTTTAATACTAAGGGGTCTCACTGCTGCGACACCGGCGGGATAAAGGAAACCCACCTTACATCTTGCTGAGATGTATTTTATCATAAAGTGTTAAAAATGAACTCCAAGCAGCAGGGTTGCCCGAGTGCAAGAATAAAATAAAACGCTGCCCCCCCCCCCCTCCCCACCACCAAAAGGCCCCCACATCCATTATTTTATATCATGATTATTAAAACTAAAATTTCATTGATCGGGAAGTCGGATTTAAATGCAACAGAACCTTGTCTGTATGCAAAATTATATGACATATCATTATGTTCAATGCCAAGGGGTGGGCTAGGATGTATGGGGGTGGGCTAGGGTAGTATATAGACAGGCTAGGGTAGTATAGGGGCAGGCTACGGTAGTATAGGGAAGGGCTAGGGTAGCATATAGAGAGACTAGGTAGTATATAGACAGACTAGGGTAGTATATAGGGGTGGGCTAGGGTAGTATAGGGGCAGGCTAGGGTAGTATATGGGCAGGCTAGGGTAGTATAGGAGCGGGCTAGGGTAGTATATAGAGAGACTAGGTAGTGTATAGAGAGACTAGGTAGTATATAGACAGGCTAGGGTAGTATAGGGGCAGGCTAGGGTAGTATAGGGGCTGGCTAGGGTAGTATAGGGGTGGGCTAGGGTAGTATATAGACAGGCTAGGGTAGTATAGGGGCCGGCTAGGGTAGTATATAGAGAGACTAGGTAGTATATAGACAGGCTAGGGTAGTTTATAGGGGTGGGCTAGGGTAGTATAGGGGCAGGCTAGGGTGTAGTATATAGACAGGCTAGGGTAGTATTTAGAGAGACAAGGTAGTATAAAGACAGGCTTGGGTAGTATATAGAGAGACTAGGTAGTGTATAGACGGGTTAGGGTAGTATATAGGGGTGGGCTAGGGTAGTGTAGGGGCAGGCTAGGGTAGTATATAGACAGGCTAGGGTAGTATAGGGTCCGGCTAGGGTAGTATAGGGACAGATTAGGGTAGTATAGGGGCAGGCTAAGGTAATATAGGGAAAGGCTAGGGTAGTATGGGGCGGTCTAGGGTAGTATAGAGGCAGGCTAGGGTAGTATAGGGGAAGGCTAGGGTAGTATGGGGCGGCCTAGGGTAGTATAGAGGCAGGCTAGGGTAGTATAGGGGAAGGCTAGGGTAATATAGGGAAAGGCTAGGATAGTATAGGGAAAGGCTAGGGTAGTATAGGGGCAGGCTAGGGTAGTGTATAGAGAGACTAGGTAGTATTTAGACAGGCTAGGATAGTATATAGTGGTGGGTTAGGGTAGTATAGAGACAGGCTATGATAGCATAGGGGCAGGCTAGGGTAGTATATGGGCAGGCTAGAGTAGTATAGGGGCGGGCTAGGGTAGTATATAGAGAGACTAGGTAGTATATAGACAGGCTATAGACAGGCTAGGATAGTATATAGGGGCGGGCTAGGGTAGTATAGGGCGGAGTGGCCCTGGGGGCAGTTGTGGTCATGACACACAAAACTTCTCCTTTCACTGTCCAATCACAGCTCATGCCAGGTCTAGGACAACCTGGGCTCAGAGGAAGTGAGTTAAATGATGCTGGCCATCATATTGAGGACATTTAGTGGGGGAAATAAAGGACTGTGGGGGAAATCTCTGGCTTGAAGATGAATATTGCAGCAAAAGCTGGTTTTATCATTTTAACTTTTAATGAGCTATTAGTTTTTATCTTGTTATTTTTTTGGCTGGCGTTCTGCTGTAACCATTTTATGACACCCTAAACTATACCATGGAGCCATCTATACATTCTAAAGTGTTCAGCGTGTCCAAATAACATATAGGAAAACAATAGGAACTATTGGAAACGATCACCTGTTTCATGAAGCAAAGTTCTCCTCCTCAAACAAGGTGACCCAAATACCCAAATAAATCTCCCCTAGCTATTCAACATTACATGACATTCCTTTCCCTTGATAGTCACATTCGACCCGTCTGGGTACAGAGCTGAAAAAGAATGCTCCGAGTCCCCAACCTCATGAATAGTATTGTGCTACTCAAAAGAATACACTATAAAAAAAAAATCTTATTTTATACAATAAAAAGAAATGTAAAGCCGCGTACACACGTAGCAGTATGTCCGACGTACTTAGTCTGGCGGACTTCCCGCCAGACTGTCCGCCGAAATGCGAGTCCGCCGGGAAGATTGGAGTGCAACACGGCATTCTAAGTCCGCCGTACTTTCGGGTCAAAAAAGTATGCCGGAGGCTACACACGGGGGGATTGTTTGGCGGACTTGAGTTTGCCGGACTTTTCCACCGGATTGTTTGATCGTGTGTGCGCGGCATTACAGTCACTAGGAACAAGTAGAAAAGTCCATGAATAAAACATAATTTAATCACTTATTATATTATTTCATTGAAATAACTAAATTTATTATAGTTTTAGTATAATATATATACAGTATATACATATATATATATATATATATATATATATATATATATATATATATATATATATATATATATATACATAGATAGATAGATAGATAGATAGATAGATAGATAGATAGATAGATAGATACAATAAGTAGCTGACCCCCGAAGGAGCTGCTGGTTTTATTGGGCTTACCGTTACCTTCTTGACCTCGCCTCCGTCTAGGGGTTCCCGTGGTAGATGGCCCAAAGAAATGCAGAAACTGACACTGGATCCACTTTTGGGTTATTTATTTTAGAAGATAACACAGTTTCTTAATAAAGGGTAGAGGGTTAGGAAGGAAATTCAGGTACTTTTGGAACTGCAAAATCCAGAGAATAAACGTTTCACAGCTGGATTCTCACAACCTCCGGATAGACCTCCTCTCACTAGGCCTAGCGGCCAGCAGGGTGTTACGTAAAGCAAAGTCTCTGCCACAGACTTGGATGTAGAACACTTGAGAAATAAAAGTCTCTGCCACAGACTTGAATGTAACTGAGGGACGTAGACAAATTTAGAGAACTATAATACGGTACCAGTATCTCTCAGCCGGTCCGGCGATACCGTATGAATATAGATCCACAAAGTGTCCTTTAACTGAGCCTCCAGGCTCCTTCTGAGAAACCAGCCTTGCGCATGGCCTTCTCCCGAAGAGTCCTCCCCTGGATGCTTCTCCAGTTGCTGGGCCTCTCCCTAGATGACACGGCACTGGACCACCTTTGAATCATTATGGCCTCACATCCATTTAGGCCTGTCCCTGCAGTTGCTTTGCCTCAGGCTTATCCAGCCCTGAGGCTCAGAATTGCATGGATCTGCACCCCCTGCCAGGAGGGCCATGGGGGCTGGTCAGGAGGGCCAGGACCAAACAGACAGAAAATTTCCTCTGGACCGGAACCCCGAAGCACGTGATCGCAGTACCTTAAGTACCACCTCCCAGGATGCACAGCAGGAAAAACACTCCCACTAGGCTGGTTTCCGAGACAATGATGGTACTCAATACACCCAACTAGACTGCATTCTACCACTTGCTGGAGGTGACAGCGACACCTGCAGCCAAGGAGAACTCAGTGCAATCCAGCTAGACTGGTACTGAAACCATAATTTGGCAAAATTAGCCCTAAAACCCAACTGTGGTTTTAGGAATATTAATTTTCAAAAACCATATAGCACGTACTCATCAGGAGCCGGCGCTACATATATATATATATATATATATATATATATATATATATATATATATATATATATATACCATTCAATTTTACATCCACTAAGGACAAGTATAAAAGTATATCAATCAGTCATGATTTCATCATTTATTATACTTGTTATATAATTTAATAATTTATTTTATTTATTTATTTTATATTATTTCATGTATTATTATTTAATATAATATATTTTAATGTAATAAAATATATTTCAGAAATTATTATTATTTCATCGCCATAATCATTATTATATTAATATTCTATTTATTTGATCATTTATTATACCATTTAATGTTACATCTACTAAGAACAAGTATGAAAGGTATATCAATAAATCATGATTTGATCATTTATTATACTTGTTATATGATTTGATCATTTATTTATTTTATGTTATTTCATATATTATTATTTAATATAATATATTTTAATATAACAAAATATATTTCAGAAACTCTTATTATTTCATCACCATAAGCATTATTATTTAATTTTTTTTATTTATTAGATCATTTATTATACCATTAAAAGAGAATGTTGCATCTACTAAGAGCAAGTAGAAATGTATATCAATAAATCATGATTTGATCATTTATTATACCATTTAATGTTACATCTACTAAGAACAAGTATGAAAAGTATATCAATAAATCATGATTTGATCATTTATTATACTTGTTATATAATTTGATAATTTATTTATTTTATGTTATTTCATATAATATTATTTAATATAACATATTTTAATATAATAAAATATATTTTAGAAATTATTATTATTTCATCTCCATAATTATTATTATATATTTTTTTATTTATTTGATCATTTATTATAACATTAAAAGAGAATGTTGCATCTACTAAGAACAAGTATAAAAGTATATAAATAAATCATGATTTGATAATTTATTATACTTGTTATATAATTTGTCATTTATTTATATATGATTATTTAATATAATATATTTTAATATAATAAAATATATTTCAGAAATTATTATTATTTAATCGGCATAATTTGTTTTTTAATGAATTTCGACAAATTCGAAAACCCGTTTTAACAAAATTTTCCAAATGCTCGAAAATTTGTAAATTCCCAAATTCGAACTTCGAAAATCAAAAAACCTAAAAATGAGAAAATCTGAAATAATAACTAACTGCTCAATATTAAGTATTGAAATTTCCGTTCAAATTTGGCTCTTATTGAATATAACGAATTTATCCAAAGTTACAAATTATCTGAAATAATGAATGCCGCATCTAAACAAATGGAACGTAATGAATTAATAATAATAAATAACAATAATAATAAAAACGCTTTATTATTATTATTTATTATTCATTCATTCTGTTCCATTTGTTTAGATGCAGCATTCGTTATTTCGGATAATTCGTAAACTTTGGATAAATTTTTATTCGTTATGTTCACTAACAGCCAAATTTGAAAGAAAATTCCAGTACCTATCATTTAATTGTTAGTTATTATTAGTTAGTTATTCTTTAGACTTTTCTTTCTTATTTTTGGATTTTCAAATTTCTTTTTTTGAACTTACGAATTTACGAATATTTGAATTTACGAATTGCGCTCATAATGAATGAACTGAAAAAAAAAAAAAGAATAAGAAGAAAGCTAAAACAAACAAATTTTTCGGCAGCGCACATGTCTACTGGGCGATAACAGCCGGTTCAATAAAAACTGCCTGACATTCGACCCGTGTCTATGGCAGCCGGTCCGGCCAGCGTCTGTCGAATGTGCATGCTGGAAAAGCAGCAGCCGACCGTCTCCCGACCAGCGCTCTCAGCCAATGGCAGAGAGTGCTGATCAGAGTGTTCTGGCGGGGGGGCCGTCCTCCTGTCAGAAAACAATAGTTCAGTGGAGGAAATCGCTGTACTGACATCGGATTGTTAGTACAGCGGCTCTGATCAAAGCTGTATTTTTTTTTATTTTGTTCAAGTTTTAGGTTTCCAATCACTTTCATTCCTGGTAACAATAAACAACGAGACAAATAAAGAGGGGAATCTCTGAGCAGGGACACAGACAGCAATAAAAAAAAAAACTGTCAGAGGGTCTAACCCTTCCTCATACTTTAAGGATGACTTTTTGTAAATATTTTGACATTTAAAGCGAAGCTCCACCTCTTCTTGTTTGCTTCCACCCCCTTCCCTCCGCTTCTATATTTGGCACCTCTTGGGGGGGAGCGGGTACCTGTTTTTGATAGGTACCTGTCCCCACTTCCGGGAGACTTCTGCCAGAAGTTCGCCCCCCATCTTCTCCTTCCACCACCCCGGCCATTCAGAATGTGCAGCGCTCTCCGCGCATGCGCAGTAGAGTACAGGCTGTGATGTCACAAGGCTTCAACTGCTGGTTTCTCTTACAAGGAATGGCGGCAGCTGCACCCAAGAGCCGATTGAAAAATCGGCTGGGGGTGCCAACATTGCGGGATCAATGGACAGGTATCAAAAGTCAGCAGCTGCAGTATTTGTAGCTGCTGACTTTAAATATTTTGGGGGGGTGGGGGGGTCTGAAGCTCCGCTTTAAAGTCCATCTATACATAAATACAAAATGTAATGTGTTTTAGCATTTTAAAACACTTCCTGTTCTAGGGTGACAACACTCAATGTACTGCATCTATGGAGAGCAGAGTTGTCACAACAGGACAGGAAGTGTGTCATCAGCAGTATAAGGGAAGGGGTGGGATTAGTAGTAACATCATTGTCGGCCATATTTGTTCAGTGTCATTGCGCAATGTGGCCATATTCAGGCAGTGATGTTAGTCACCTTTCCTCGCCCATTTGCTTATGTGGCCAGTAGACATGTGCACTGCCGAAAAATCTATTCATTTTAGTTTCATTTGTTTTTGAGGTTTTTTTATTTTTCGAGTCATTCCTTATGATCGCTATTCGTAAATTAGAAAATTAGAAAATTCGTAAATTCGAAAATTCGAAAATCCGAAAATAAGAAAGAAAATCTAAAATAACTAACTTATTAATTACAACTATTAAATTATAGGTATTGGAATTTCCTTTCAAATTTAGCTGTTAGTGAATGTAACGAATACGAATTTACCAAAGTTACAAATTATCCAAAATAACGAATGCCGCATCTAAACAAATGGAATGGAACAAATAAAAAGAAATAATAAATAATAATAATTATAATAATAAAAAGGTTTTATTAATATTATTGGTATTTATTATTTATAATTCGTTACGTTCCATTCGTTTAGATGCGGCATTCGTTATTTCGGATAATTTGTAACTTCGGATAAATTCGTATTCAGTACGTTCACTTACAACCAAATTTGAAAGGAAATCCCAATACCTAAAATGTAATAGTTAGTAATAGTTAAGTTATTATTAGTTAGTTATTATTTCACATTTTCAAATTTTCTGCTTTTCGAATTTACGTATTTAATATTCAGAAAAATTTGTTAAAACGGGTTTTCGTTAATTCGGACATTTCTGAATTAACGAATTTGTTGAAATTCGTTAAAAAACTAATTTGGAATGAAACGAATTGCACATGTCTAGTGGCCGAAGATTCCTGGCCATGTAAGTGAATGGGATGGGTGATGTCAGTGGCTGGTAAGGACAAGGCGACTGCCAACAGCTGCTGCTTCCCTAACAACCATTGACAACTTTGGCTGCGTGGTCCTACTTAGGCAAAGTAGATGCCTGCTTTGCAGCTGCTGCATCCTTACCAAGCACTGGCGGCACCCGACTTCTTCACTTACATGGCCAGGAATCCCCAACCACATAAGTAAATGGGCTGGGTGTCCTCAGCCCTGGGCAAGGAAGCAGAAGCTGCAAGCAGCCGTTGCTTCCTTAGCAACCATTGAAGCTGTCACATATGTTCGCGTCAAACGCTTTAAGCGTTCAGCATTCGGACAAACGCCCAAACAGCCAGTGTATGGATGTGGCCATATATGGGCAGCAATGAACTGCTCTCCCCGCCCCTTTGCTTAAGTGGCAAGGATCCCTGGTAACGTCTATGGTTGCTAGGGATGTGGCTGGTGCTTCCTGAGGAATCAGTGATAGTGGGAAGCTGTCGATAATGGAAGCAGTAGAATTACTACCTTGGTTCAGACCGAACCATCGTTTCATCTCTAATCACACACAATAAACTCAAAAATATTAATGGATGTAAATGTATATATAATGTAAGTCATTGGTGCTCAACCTGAGGCCCTCCAGCTGTTGCGAAACTACAACTCCCATCATGCCTTTGCCTTTGGAAGTCATGCTTGTAACTGTCAGCAATGCCTTATTGGACGTGTAGTTCTGCAACAGCTGATGAGCTGTAGGTGGACCACCCATGATGTAAATATATTATTATTATTATTATTATTATTATCAATATTATTAATTGAATTATATACAACGCTGTTTCTGACATAAAACCACTTCTTACAGAATTTTATTGTAATTTAGGAAATATTTTTCTTCCCCCTTAGCCAAAGAAAGTTCCCTGACGCCAAACAGCGACGCCCCAGGAATGGATAGCGGCTACCTGACCAGCAAAGAGGCCCCAGCCAAGGGCTCCCAGGACAGGGGGAGCAGTGATCTTCCCATGGATAAGTCGGAGTCGGAGAGCAACAAAGGGAAGAAAAGGCGGAACAGAACTACGTTCACCAGCTACCAGCTGGAGGAGCTGGAGAAAGTCTTCCAGAAGACGCACTACCCAGATGTTTACGCCCGGGAACAGCTGGCGATGAGGACTGACCTCACAGAGGCCAGAGTGCAGGTAACGTGATTTATTGGAGGAAGATATGAGCAAAATCCAGGCATGCACCACAAAGGAACCCGCCGCTGGTTCTAAAATAGGGATGGATACTGTTAATATTTACTTAGAAAGGGGCTCTGCTAAGCTACATAAAGTAACCATGATACTGTCTAATTTTAGGAACTCAATTCTGTGAATAAATTTCCTTTCTTTATGGGTTCCAAAGCTGATCACGTGGATACATTTCCTTTTTCTTGTGCGTGAGCATGTTGGAGCTGTAAAGATCTAAAGGAAATAAGTAATAAGGACAAAAAAATTCACCCAAAAAATTTTGGCAAAAAGTAAACTTTTAATTTAATTGAAACAATTTGTTTCAAATTTGCTTGAATATTTTTATTTCTTTTTTTACTTTTCAATTTAGAGGGTTTTTTTTTTTGGGTGGGGGGTTTGTATTTAGGGTCATTAATTATATTTTATTAAATGTTCTTTGTAATTGCATTTTCTTTTTCTTTTTTTGTGTTTGTATTTTATCATTAAGTACTTAAAAAAAAAAGTAAAACAATGAGGCTAATGAGGAGCCTTTTTTTGGCACAAGAACTGGTCTGTGTTGAAAGAAGGCGTATCTGGAAATTATTGCACCCTTAAAACTACAAAACACCACCTCTGTTTAGCCTTTGTCACTAAAGCCCCGTACACACGAGCGGACTTTTCGACATCCAAACTCCGACGGACCGAGTCCGTCAGACTATCCGATCGTGTGTGGGCTGCAACGGACTTTAGCTTCGCCAAAGTCTGACGGACTTTAGAAATGAAGCATGCTTCAAATTTTCCCGACGGAACTCCGCCGGACCCGGTCCCCTTCGAAAAATTCGCTCGTGTGTTTGCTACTCCGACGGACTAAAACCGACGCTAGGGCAGCTATTGGCTACTGTCTATGAACTTCCTACGTCGAATCCAGTCGTACGTCATCACGTTCGACTCCGTCGGAGTTTGGTGTGATGGTGTGTGGTCAAGTCCGTTCGGTCGAAAAGTCCGCCAGAACTCCGTCGGAACTCCGGCGGAACTCCTTTGGAGGTCTGTCAGACTTAATCCCTCTCGTGTGTACGGGGCATAACTCCACTACAATTATCAAAAGAAGTGAAATTACACCAATTTTTTTTTTTCTTATTTAACATTTTTGGTGTTGCAGGGAGGTGTATTTGGGGTCTTTTAGTATATTTTATTCAGTGTTCTTTGTATTTGCATATTCCCTTTTTTTTTCTGTTTATAATTTATCATTGATTCCTCCTTTTATTTTAATTTTTTTAAAAAAAGAAGTAAAATAATGAGGCCAACGATGGGGCTGGTTTTTGGTAGAACTGGCCTGTGATAGTTGACAGGGGCTTCTGTAAATCATTTCACCCTTAAAACCACTAAGTTCCACCTCCATTTCACCTTTCAAATACTATAACAGAAACTGCACCACGTATGGGACACTCAAAAAAACTAGGAAGAAAAATCCAACAACCAAAAGGCAAAAAAAAAAAGCCAAGGAAAAAGAAAGCTGCTACTCTAATTTTGATATAACATCAAATCATAGTAGTGTAATAATAATAATGAGCAGCGCTGGCCTGACCATCTTATATTCTTATTAACGAATAAAATGCTGTATTTTTATTTATATAATGTACCACCTAACATTAAAAGTTGCTGGTGCAAATTTTATACAGATATTATATTCAAAAACATATGCAACTAATATATGCTGTCATAAAGTGCTGCAGTGTAATAAAGTGCATACAGGATAATGTACTGTGCAAAAACAACAGAAAGTGCTATAGTGTAATCATCTCATATGACATCCCTTCAACAGTTGTTCAAAAAAATTTATAGAAAAAAGTCTGTGTTGATATCCAATAAAAGAAAGTCCCAAAAATCCTTTCACCTTTGCCATTAACTCCACTACATTTTGCAAAAATTTTAAAATTTTACCAAATTCACCCAATTTTTGCCAAAATTTTGGGGAAAATAAATCTGTCAATTTTTCTCCTGTTGGGTCTTTATTTTTTATTTTTTTGGAGGTTTTGAAATAAAAACAATATTGAGGAGAACAATATCCCATGTACAATAGTATATTGTATAATAGAGTTCGCAATTAAGGCATAGCCAGGAAAAAGGTCCTTCGGGTGGGCTGTCCATAGGACTGGCCCTATCAGCCCATTAAAGTATTCCAAAGGCGGGAAATTATCATTTTAAATGCCCTCCTAATTTCTCTCATCCCTAGTCTGAAGTAAGTAAATACAAACTTCATAATGCACTGGGAACTTTTTCTTATTAGACATGTGGACCTGCATTGTCCATTGTAAAAATGTATTTTTTCAAGGATTTGTTTGTAATTCGTTTTGTGACCATCAATAGTGCGTAAAGAAAATGTATACAACTGTTTTCTTTGGTTTTGAGAACAGGAAGGGAAGGGTCTGTTTATTTTTTTGCTGTTTTTTTGTGACCCACTGGAGCAGGGTTTCTCAACAAGGTTTCCGTGGAAGCCTAGGGTTCCTCCAGACGTTTTTAGGGGTTCCTTGAGTTCATACTGACACCCTTGATCTTTTTAGCTATCTGAGCGTAATTCTTCCCAATGTCCACAAATGTAACAAGCATCCTTCCCACTGACTATCACACTAATGCAGGGTTTCTCAACCAGGGTTCCTGCAGGAACCCTAGGGTTCCTCCAGACGATTCTAGGGGTTCCTTGAGTTCCCACTGACACCCTTGATCTTTTTAGCTATCTGTAAGAGCGTAATTCTTCCCAATGTCCACAAATGTTACGAGCATCCTTCCCACTGACTATCACACTAATGCAGGGTTTCTCAACCAGGGTTCCTGCAGGAACCCTAGGGTTTCGACGAGGTTTCTAGGGGTTCCTTGAGTTCCCACTGACACCCTTGATCTTTTTAGCTATCTGCAAGTGGGTAATTCTTCCCAATGTCCACAAATGTAAGGAGCATTCTTCCCACTGACTATCACATTAATACAAGGTTTCCCAACTAGGGTTCCTCCAAAGGTTGCTAGGGGTTCCTTGACCAATGACCAATTTCTGCCTCTCAGATAAGTTCCCATTGACACCATTGATCTTTTTTAGCTATCTGTAAGGGGGAAATTCTTCCCAATGACCACAAGTGTAAGGAACATTTTTCCCACTGACCATCACACTAATGTATCATGAGTTGTAGCTATAGTAACACTTATGCCGCATACACACGAGCGAATTGTCCGACGTACTTAGTCCGGCAAACAATCCGGCGGATTGTTCCGGTCGACTTTCTACCTAACGGACTTGGCCACACACGGACACACAGAAAGTCCGGCGTTCGCTTGCGCGATGACGTACAGCATGTACGACGGGACTAGAAAAAGGAAGTTCAATAGCCAGTAGCCAATAGCTTCCTTTTTTCGTACTTGCTTCTGAGCATGCGTCATTCTTAGTCCGCCGTACTAGCATACTGACGAACATATTGTCCGCTGAAACCCAAGTCCGACGGGAAGATTGGAGTGCAAAAATACTTTCTTAGTCTGCCGGACACGATTGAATTGTCCGCTGAAATGCGTTTCGGCGGACTAAGTACGCTGGACAATCTGATCGTGTGTACGCGGCATTATTAGGGGTTCCCTGAGATTGGAAAGTTTTGTTTAGGGTTCCTCAGTGTTGAAAAGGTTGAGAAAGTGTTTTGGAGACGCAACAGGAAGTGAGAGCAATTCTTTACAAAGTTACATAGTTAGGTCAAAAAAGACAAAAGTCCATCTAGTTCAACCAATAAAAAAAAAAAAAAACTACAATCCCATATACACAGTTGATCCAGAGGAAGGTGAAAAACCCCAGCAAAGCATGATCCAATTTGTTACAATGGAAAAAATTCCTTCCCAATTCCCCGAGAGGCACTCCGATATTCCCTGGGTCAACGTTACCTATAAATGTTAGTACCCAGTTATATTATGGACATTTAGGAAAGAATCCAGGCCTTTTGTAAAGCAAGCTACTGAGCTGGCCAGGACCACCTCTGGAGGGAGTTTATTCCACATTTTCACAGCTCTTACTGTGAAGAAACCTTTCCGTATTTGGAGATTAAATCTCTTTTCAAGATGTAAAGAGTGCCCCCTTGTCCTTTGTGATGACCTTAAAGTGAATAACTCAACACCAAGTTCATTAAATGGACCAGTTATGTATTTGTAAACATTGATCAAATCCCCCCTTAATCTTCTCTTCTGAAGAGTGAATAAATTCAGTTTCCTCATAGCTGAGCTCCTCCATGCCTCTTATCAGTTTGGTTGCCCTTCTCTGCACTTTCTCCAGTTCCCCGATATCCTTTTTGAGAACTAGAGCTCAAAACTGAACTGCATATTCCAGATGAGGTCTTACTAATGATTTGTACAGGGAGGCAAAATGATCTCTCTCTCTCTCTGGAGTCCATACCTCTCCAAATACAAGAAAGGACTTTGCTCACTTTGGAAACCACAGCTTGGCATTGCATGCTGTTATTGAACTTATGATCTACCAACCCCCCCAGATCCTTCTCCACCATGGATTTCCCCAGTTGTACTCCCCCTGGAGTACAATTGAAAAAATTACATTCAACAGCTGTCTCTAGAATAGGTGTCCCACTGAAAGATGAACCTTTATCACCAGTTCCTGCTCTGGTGACAGCTGTAAAGTTTGGATTTCTCAATATCAATTTCTATGTCGGTGACAATGGTCACCAGGAAAAAAAAAAGATAGTCCAATGAAAGGACCAAACAATGTCCAAGACTACACAACTTTTAAAATTAGTTCACAGTAAAAGAACACAGAACAACTAACAGGTTTTAAGACATAATTTAAATTTCAATGCTATAATGCTAATGCTAATAATAATAATAATAATAATAATAATAATAAATAAAAATAATCCTAAAAAGCCAAATAATCATAAAACAATAAAAAGAAAAATATATAATATAATAAAATAGTAATAATAATAATAATTTAAAAAAAGGTAAACATAGTAATAAAAGAATATAAAATAGTTTATCATAAAATAATCAAAGAAGGACTTTTCTTTCCTAAGGGGTTCCCCCATTTAATTGGTATGCTATTGAACTGGAGCCTGTGTACCCAGTGCCAGCCTGATTGACCCACAGAAAATCTGCGCCCAGCACCTCTGTTTTTTATTTTTGTCTGAGCAATTAAAAAACTTAGCAGAGGTTCCAACCCTTCCACACTCTATCCAAAGCTGAAAATAAAAGGCTTGGCTGTAGATACATTGTAAGGCCCCTTTCAAAATACACAGCAATGGGGTGGGAAAAACAGGTGGTTGATCCCCATTTAAAGTACCCCCCCCCCCATAAATGGCCATCTAAAGCCTACCATGGCAGCTGAAGGGAGTAGTACCCATGCCGTGGCTGCAGAAAATTTGACTCTGCTTGCCAAGTTTGACAGGTGGCCCTGTCTGTCAAACTCGGCCATTGAAGGCCAAAAGGACTGTGCCGCAACTATGAGCCAAACATTTGGCTTATGAATGCAGTACGGTATTTCAATATAAAATTGCCCTTGGGTTGACAAAAAAACACACACACACACACAGAAGGCAGCAATATCGCCTCCTGAACGGCAGGATAACACTAGCGTACTCGCTATGAAAAGTGATCAACCATGGATCTCATTTCAGAGGGCGGTAGAGACTGCCAGCCATGTGTAAGGGGCCTAAACGGTTAACATGGAAAAAGTTTACTTCCTGTCTAACGATGCAAGCAAAAAAAAAAAAAAAAACATAACAATGATTTCCTGCCAAAAAGAAGTCTCAAAGGAGAGATAAATTTAAAAATGATTCTCTAATTAAAATATCTGACGGATGGAGTTATATAAACCAGCGTCTTTTTCTGTAGTAGAAATATAAATAAAGCCATTCATAGCGATTAGTTCTAGGTGACATCTCGCCCTGAAATTGGCGTTGACATAGTCTTGGCTTAATTTTATTCTTCCCAAAGTAATCGGCTAATGAAAACAGAACTTTCCTTTCTATATGTCTGTGTAGATAGAGATAGATAGGCAGATACGCGGAATGTTGCAACTGTGCCAGGACTGTCTATAGACAGGATGATTGTTGGGAAGATTAGACCCATGGTTATAATTTATTAATAAATCTTTCACCAATACTCTTTAAATATTCAACAAATATTATTTATGGAAATAATTTTTTTATGATTTATTGGAAAATATTATTCATGGAAATATTTTTTTTAATGATTTATTGGAAAATATTATTCATGGAAATAATTTTTTTAATGATTTATTGGAAAATATTATTTATGGAAATGATTTTTTATGATTTATTGGAGAAAATTATTTATAGAAATGATTTTTTTATGATCTATTGGAATATAATATTTATGGATTTTTTTTTTAATTATTTATTGAAAAACATTATTTATGGAAATTATTTTTGTATGATTTATTGGAAAACATTATTTATAGAAATTACTTTTTTATGATTTATTGAAAAACATTGTTTCTGAAAATAGGATTTACCATTGTTTTTTTCATATTTGAACGTCTTTTATTTTTAATTATTACTTTTTTTTGTGTTTTTGTTGCAGATATTAAGACTGTAACTGCCCCGTGTGCTAAAAATTGTACTGATAACATTTCTTGAAAAGGATTGCCTTTAGAAAATGATTTTAGGACAATTTGGAAAATAATTTGCAGAGATGTTTCTAGAAGGATGGCATGTAATACTTGTTTATGAATAATGGATAGCACAGTGACTTGCATATCTGCCTTGCAGGACTGGGGTCCTCTCTTTAAATCACAGCCAGGACACTATCTGCATGGAGTTTGCATACCCCCCCCTGTAGCACCCTCCTGGATAGGCTGCTAGATAGGCTAGGTAAATTTAGTGTTTTCTCTTGGTTCCCCTGCAATCAGTGCAGCAGATTGTGATTGCTTTGGGCTGTTCTGGGCTTTGCAGGTTGCAAGTTTGAGTGCTTCCCCCTGTTTTCTGGAGAATAGAGCAGAATATAGTGGGTGGGAGAAGGCAGATTAGCAGCCTGAATATTTATATATCTTCAGACAAATCCCTGGGGAAGGGTGCCCAGAAGGTGGCTGGGGGAGTGCATAAATAGTTTGGAGCCCTGTTCTTGTCCAGGAGGAGAAGTTCCCAGTCGGAAAGTTTAAAGTGGTTGTAAACCCTTACAAGCAACTTTGACCTACAGGTAAGCCTAGATTAAGGCTTATCTGTAGGTCCAAGAAATATCTCCTAAACCTACACGGTTTAGGAGATATTTGCCGAAAGACAGGCATCGCTGTCTACGGCGCATGCGCTGTAGATAGCGGCGCGCAGGCGCACTGAGGGCACCACGGTCAACGGCGATATGCCGCAAGTGGCGGCTCCCGTGCGCATGCGTGTGAGTGGCGTCATCGCGGCTTCGCAGAATGACAGCGGCGGAGCAGTGAGACCCACTGAGAAGATGGATGCGCCTGACTACAGGGGACAGCGGTGACATCGCTGGCTCCTGTGTCAGGTAAGTGACACATAATGGACTACTATGCGATGCATACTCCATTATGCTTTACCTTTGCAGGGAATCAAAGAGGAAGTAAACTCATCAGGGTTTACTTCCTCTTTAATTCGTTTAATACTAAAAAAAATTTTTGAGCGCTACATCCCTTTCCTTGCATGGGTTTCCTCTGGTCTTCCAACGTGTTTCAGGGGGAACACCACTCTACCTTCGCGAAGGGTCAACATAGCATAAAACTTGGATGGAGAAACCAGTGATTTCACAGATCTACTGTATATTAGAACCAACTATCATGTTGTTTGTCCATGAGGAGAGTCCAATACTGGTTCTAATATAAGTCAGTGAAGTCATTGTCATCCAAGTCATCCAAGTTTTATTCTGTGTTGAACCTGATGAAGGTGAAGTAATGTTGCCCCAAAGCGCGTTGGGTGTTTTATATGACTTTTTTTTATTAACAATTAAAATGATCTTAGACTCTTTTATCTGATTCTTCTCTGGCGCTCCTTTCTACACTTCTATGGTTTGAGCTACTGTTGGGTGCCCATCAGAAGAAGCCATTGCTGTGTGGGAGCTGCCTCGCCAGAGTTATTGAGCTTGTTTGAAGTCTTCCTTCATGATCTGACTACTTCTGCAAGTCTAAAGATCGCCATACTATCAGGCGCGTGTTGCGCTCCTGATCCTTGATAGCTGCTGCTCTCCTTTCAGCATCCTGGTTTTGGCTATGATGAAATCTCCTTGTCTGTCTGTCAACCTACAAGGTGATTGATGTGGCCAGTCTCTGGGTGGAGACCAAACGTGATTTAAGCCAGCCAAGCCTGCATTCTCAGACTTGTGATATTGTGTTTGTAACACGTGCTCCAAGCTCCCTAATTGTCCGCTCTGCTGATTGTATTTCCTTGTTTATGACCTTGGATCGAATATTGACTACTCTCTGCCTGCCTTTTGACTGCTGTTTTGATCCTTACTTTTTTAAACCTTGCCTGCCTTGTATCTGGACTGTCATTGAACCACTCTGCCTGTCTGCCAACCGCAAGTACCTGTTTGCTGTGCTCAGTGTGCACCTGCCCTGGTGTAGTAGCCGGGCACTATAGCATTGTCTTTTAAGCCCTTGGGGCAACCCAGTACCAATAGCTGTGCTTACCTTATGGGAAAAAGGGCTTCTATAGGTGAAGAACACAGAAGCCAGCTATAGTGCATTACCATCTGCATTAGGGGTAAGCGTGACACATATATGTTTCTGTTTTTTTTTTCCTTCAGCCACAGTTTCATTGAGTTGTATTGAATTGAATCTGTGTATTCCATCAGAATACAGAGATAAGAGCTGCAGCCTATTGCCTGCTCTGCTGATCGTGCAGCTTTTATCCAACAGGGCACTTGAACTGAAGTTGATCTGTGGATCGTCCTATGTTTAATTGCAGTGGCTACACATGGATTGAAATTCAGATGGTCCCTGATGAACTGAAATTTGAATCCATCTATTGCCACCTTAAAATTGCCCAGCTCCTCTTTGAGTATGTTGTTCTGGAGTTCCCCGAAAGATGTCATCTCTGATGAAACGCGTCGGGAGGAGCTACATGCTGACATCATCGCTTTCTCAGAAGAGGACTCGGAAGTAAGGTCCGGTTTGTTATTCTTACTGCGCAGTGACTCCTATTTGGTATACATGATGGAGGATGACGATGGATACCTGTGGGCAATTTTGCTTCCTGCTAGCAGTGGATCCTGCCGAGGAGAACCTGGAGCCTTACCTTTAGCTAACCAATATTACCACATTCTGTATATGACTTCTCTAAATTGTGAGTCAATTATCTCCGGTAAGCCTTCAGTCGTGGCTATAGGGTGGTTTAGATCTTATCCTGTGTTGAATACACAATCCTAATAACCTTACCAACAGTTCAGTGTCTACCACTCCTCTCTGCCAATTCCTTCACTGCCCAACAAATACAAATTTAAAACACTTCATCTATCCAAATATCACCCAAACCCTCCTTTCCGTTGCTCCCAAGACCTCCTGCTCTCTAGCTCCCTTGTCTCCTCCTCCCATACTTGTCTCTAGGACTTCTCCAGAGCCTCTCCCATCCTCTGGAACTCACTACCCCAATCTGTCCGGCTATCTCCTTCTCTGTCCACTTTTAGGTGATCCCTGCAAACTCATCTCTACAGGGAAGCCTATCCTGCTTTCAGCTAATAACCAAATCTTCTATCTCACCTATCAGTTAATACCTAACAGTTATTAACTTTTGTTGCACCAGCCCCTCCCTATTAGATTGTAAGCTCGCAGGAGCAGGGCCCTATTAACCCTCTTGTATTAACCACTTGCCGGCCATCTGCTGCAGTTGTACTGAGGCAGAATGGCACGGCTGGGTGAAACGACGTTATGTAACGTCGCTTCGCCCTGTGGCCACTAGGGGGCGCGTGCGTGCCCTCTGCTCACCCACGGAGCCGATGCGAGTGCCCGGCTGTGGCAATCACCGCCAGGCTTCCGTGATCACTCGGGGCAAAAGGAGAACCGGGATCTGTATGTGTAAACACACAGTTTCCGGTTCTCAATTTCCGGTTCTCTGAGGGGAGAACAGACAGATCGTCTGTTCATACAGAGTATGAACAGTGATCTGTCATCTCCCCTGCACAGTCCCCTCCCCCCTTTAGTTAGAAAACAAACTAGGGAACACATTAACCCCTTGATCGCCCCCTAGGGGTTAACCCCTTCACTGGCAGTGACATTTTTATAGTCAATGCATTTTCAAAGCACTGATTGCTGTAAAAATGCCAATGGTCCCAAAAATGTGTTAAAATTGTCCGACGTGTCCGCCATAATGTCGCAGTCCCAATAAAAATCGCAGATCGCCGCCATTACTAGTAAAAAAAAAAAAGAATAATAAAAATACTATAAAACTATACCCTATTTTGTAAACACTATAACTTTTGCACAAACCAATCAATATACGCTTATTGCGGGTTTTTTTAACATAAATATGTAGAAGAATACGTATCGGCCTAAACTGAGGAAAAATATATTTTTTTATATATTTTTGGGGGGATATTTATTATACCAAAAAGTAAAAAATAATGCGTTTTTTTCAAAATTGTCGCTCTTTTTTTGCTTATAGCGCAAAAAATAAAAACCGCAGAGATGATCAAATACCACCAAAAGAAAGCTCTATTTGTGGGAAAAAATTATGTCAATTTTGTTTGGGTGCAAAGTGGCGTGACTGCGCAATTGTCGGTTAAGGCGACGCAGTGCCGAATCGCAAAAAGTGCTCTGGTCAGGAAGTGGTAAATCCTTCCGGGGCTGAAGTGGTTAAATTGTTTCAATATTTATGTTAATCAAAAACAGAGGTCTTCGTTGCATACCTTTGCACAAACTGATGAAGCCGCACTGCCATGTCAACAAATACATCAAATACACAATTTGAAGAATAAGCGTTCTTGTGTGATGAGAGCCTGTGATGTGGGCTGTAGAAATTTCCCCACCATGTGATTCTATAGCTACAATCTCTTTCTGATTGTGGCGTTATATAGGCTGGAGATGACAATACAAGAGTGGTGCTTCCCTGTCTGCATTTCTGCCCGCTTAATTAAAGTGATTGTAAAGCCTAAACATTCTTCACCTTAATGCATTCCTTTCATTAAGGTAAAAAATGTTTAAGTGTCAGCATCCCCCCTTACCCCCCCCCCTTTACTTACCCGAGCCCTCATTTGATCCATTGCTGTACACGTCTGCACCTCTTCTCTCCCCTCACTTCCAGGGTCTTGATGGCTTTGCTGGGGCATTGGCTGCCAATCAAAGTCAGTGATGAGAGAGCGGGGGGGTGCTTGAGTCACCTGTCTGTGTCAATGGATGCAGCAGCGGAGCTCAGGTGTGAGCATGCATGAGTGCCCCTCATGGGAAGCGGCTTCCCATAGGGGCACTGGACGGAGTGAGGGGCCAGGAGCGCCAGCGAGGGACCCGAAAAGAGGAGGTTTGCGGCCACTCTGTGCAATTCCATGGCGCAGAGCAGGAAAAATAGACATATTTGTTTATTTAAAAAAAAAAATTTCATTACCTTTACAAAGCCCCGCACTTACCCCATTTAGGAAGCAGGCGGGCAGCGTGTCCCACGGCTTTCTTCTTCCTCCTGTGGTGTGGATCACAGCGCGTTCCGCTGTACATCTCCCTCCTCCTCCTAGGCGTCCAATAGGATCGCCTGACCTTTCAGCCAACCGGGAAACGGGTATCAGACCCGCGCTTCCTGATTGGCGGATATTCATTTGCTTTTCTAATACACCAGGGTGGGCTCCAAGCGCAATGCTCTGCTCCCCGAGTCCCCGAGGTCTATTACAGCTTATGGCTCTACTCAGGTGCTTCAAAAAACACCCCCCGCTGCTGTAATTCATGCTCTCTGCATCCTGGATGGGGCCCGGTGCATGAATAGGGGGTGCATGAATAGGGGGCACCCCCTATTCATGCGCCGGGGCCCATCCAGGATGCCAAGGACATGCTATGCATGAATCTATCCATTAACCGTATAGGGAGTGGGGTAGATAGAGGGGCGGAGCCTGTGCGCCTTAATGGATGGGTCATCCCTGCTCCCAACTGTCCCTGATTTTGAGGGACTGTCCCTGATTTGGAACAAAGTCCCTCTGTCCCTCTTTCCTCCTCATTTGTCCCTCATTTTGGTCTGATCCATATAGTGTATGCGCAATTTATATTTCAAAAAGTGTTTCCCAGTGCTAAACCTTTCTTCCAAATTGCTGCATTCGTAAATTCCAAAAACCAATATAAAGGAATAGTAGTAGTGCAAAAGCACTTTTGAGTTTAAATAATCTTTTTGTTATATAACTCTCCTTGTTCCCATCTCATAAAGTTGGGAGGTCTGCTTCAGGCCGGGTTCACACTATTGCAAATTGGATGTGGGTTTTCCCTGCATCCAATTCGCAATAGCAGGAGATTGTGACTGTCTGTCTATGGAGCCGGTTCACACATCTCCGCAGCGGCTCCGGTGCGATTTGCACAGGAGTCCTGTGCGTCTTTTGGTCCATTTCAGGTCCAAATTCAGCCCAAAATTCGGGCTGAAATCAGACCTGAAACTGTGAATGGATTTGCCCACGAACTCGAGCCGCTGCGTGTTCCAATGTGAACCCAGCCTTGAGGTTGCTATGAGCTGCACTCTGCATGGCTGGCAGTCAAAGTAGAACTATAGGCATTTTTTTTTTTTCATTTTGGATAGAGCAAGGGAGGGTTATAACCCTTATCAGATTTTTTTTTTTCACCATCTGTGCCCCATTGGGGAGATTTCCCTTCACTTCCTGTCCCATAGCCAAAACAGGAAGTGAGAGGAAATCCTGTAAATCAAGAGAATTCCTTGGGGACCCCCCAGATCACTTTGGAAGATTTCCCCTCTATTACTTTTCTGGGGACAACCCAAAATTTGAGTAATTTCTTTTACTTTCACTTTCAATCATAATGGTAAACAGGACAAATGGAGAGGGGGAATCTCTTTACCGGGGGCACAGACAGCAATAAATACTGACAGGGTTTCTAATCCCTCTCTACTCTATCCAAAACGAAAAAAAAAAAATTGTTGCCTTTAGTTATTCTTTAAAGTAATTTTTGGCAGATTTAGTCATGGAAAAAAAACGAGAAGAATTATGACGACGCATCAACGTCTTTACTGACTTCTCTCCGTTCTGTGTATGCTGTATTCCCCCGTCCATCCCCTCCCCCCTCATACAGACCATGGGGGGTTGCATTGCGGAGATCCACAGGCCGCAGGAAATTAAAGCTGTAATGAAAACAAGCAGAAGTTATCTCAGCCTGTCATCCCAGGCTGTTTTCCCAGGATAGGGTTCTGTCGGTGAGCTCTGAGCCTGGTCTGGGGTGTCATCTAGAATATTAGCATTAGATAAATATCACAGTTTAGATACTGTGATTGCTCCAAGGGCAGGGTGTACACATGGTCCTCCTCTGGAAAGGAAGGACCCTGGCCATGGTCACCCGGGGTGCAAGACTCCTATTGGGGACTGGGGTACTCTTGTGCTACTCAACCGAAACCAGGCGCACCTCACAAACAAGCTCCACTCAAGTACTCGGTGGGGCTCCCCCAAAGGGAGACCCCATGGGAGGGGAGAACCCAACCATAAGGACACATGACCACTCCTCCAAGACTTTCAAGGCAAGTCTGAGGACCTATTCCTCAGGAGTGAATTCAGTACCTTGCGTTTTACAAAAAAGTGCAAAATAAATAAGTGCTTTGGGGTGCCAAAGGGCAGGAGCTGTCCTTCCAGATGGTATAAAAATTTCTCAAGTCCCACCCAAAAGGCCCAGCCCAGGAGGCAGGTATGGAAAAAAAAGTGTGCAGGGGTGCTGTGACCAAGGTGCCATACTTAAAACTCAGTGGTTATCCCATAGTAATCTTTTCTGGCACCCTTGGACTGCCACTCCAAGGGTATGAGCACCGTGGGCTTTTCTCAGCTCATTTAGCTCATTCAGGACATTTAGTACCTTTAGCGCTAATACCAGGGCCGTCTTTAAGGCAGGGCAAAAGGGGCAGCTGCCCTGCGCCCTGTCATTGTTGTGGGGCCCAAAACAGCTGCCTCATACTTGCCAACTATCCGGGTTTAAATTCCCTTGAAGGTTTATTCCTGTGCTGTGTCCCGATATCTCAGTGTGAAGTGCTGGTACTAATGCTGCCCAGCTCTGCCCTATTGTTGTGTGCAGATGACTCACCTGCAGACCCCATATTTACATGTAAATAACCGGCATTCATATGTAAATAGCGGCAAGAATACTAAGTAAATAGCTGCGGCCGATGGCATTGATATGTAAATAAAGGCGGCATTCCTATGTATATAATGCTCCCCTGCTGTGAGGAGATGATGTAGCAACTAATCAGTGAGCCGTAATGTGTGCTGTAACCTCTAGCAACTAGTCAGTAAGCAGTAATGATATGCTGTAACTGCTGGCAACCAATCGCAATTGCTGCCTGATCTGATACAGAAAACAGATTTTAAGTCTAACTGCTATTTATTGTATGTCTCAGAGTAGGTGGAGAGGGAAATTGCATGGGGGGGGGGGGCCCTAAGAAAAATTTTGCCCAGGGTCCAATCTATATTAAAGACGGCCCTGGCTAATAGACTTCCAGTTCCATAACAGAAGCCCCCGATTACTCTATACACATACCTACTTTGCTCCCATGTCCTGCTGCTGTGTCCATTGACACAGACAGCAGGACACGGGCCCCGTCCCCCGGCTCCCCTTTCATTGGATTTGATTGACAACAGCAGAAGTTGGAAAGACCGAGTTCAGGTAAGTAAAAGGGGGGCTCTGGGGGGCTGCTGCATCACAGGAGTTTTTTTTTACCTTAATGCATAGAATGCATTAAGGTGAAAAACCTTGCGGGTTTACAACCTCTTTAATGCATTATCTGCATTGTGGTAAAAAAACAACAACCATTGAGTGCAGCCATGCTGGAACAGTAAAGGGTCTTCAACCCAAAATGTTGCATTAAGGTTAGATAAGATGTAGCATTAAAGTGGGTGTAAACCCTTACAACCAACTTTGACCTGCAGGTAAGTCTAGATTAAGGCTTACCTGTAGGTCCAAGAAATATCTCCTAAACCTATACGGTTTAGGAGATATTTACCCGAAGACAGCCACCGCTGTCTACGGCGCATGCACCGTAGACAGCGGCGCGCAGGCGCACTGGGGCAGGCCGCAGATCGCGGCGATACGCCGCGAGTGTCGGCTCCCATGCGCATGCGCGGGAGTGACGTTATCGCGGCTCCGGTGAATCACAGCACTGGAGCAGCGAGACCCGGAAGTCGCTTCGGGATCCATGGCAGCGGCGAAGAGGAAGACGGAGGACCGCTTCGGGGGCTTCGTTCTCAGGTAAGTTATTCATAATGAGCTAGTATGCTATGCTAGGTTTTTTTTGCCTTTACTTCCTCTTTAACAGTACTTTTACTGGAAACACATGAATTCAATCAATTGGCGGATGTCCACATACATTTTGGTATACAGTATGTGCTAAATGGTTCTTTGAAAGATAACATCATTTTTTTGTGTAGCACCCTTCTAGTGAGGTACTATGCTGTTAGGTAAATTTTGCTATTTTTGAGCTTATCTATAATCATTGAAGCTGTTGGTGATTGCTTTGCACTGATCAGAGTCTTACAGGCTGCAAGCATAAATGCTTCTCCCTACGAGTGGATCAGGTCAATGAGCATCCTGAATATTTATGGGTTTTTTTTCCCTGGGGAGATGTGTCCAATAGGTGGTTGCTGGTGGCTTAAATAGTCTGGGGCTGGGGCAGTCTCCATTCTTGTCCAGAAGGACAAGAAAGCCAGTGAGACCCTGAAGTGAGGGGAGAGAGGGGAGAGAAGAGCTGCAGCTGAACATGGCACTGGATCGAACGAGGGCTTGGGTAAGTAAAAGGTGGGGGGATGGGGGGGGGGTGAGGGGGGATGCGGTTGCCTAAAAATATTTTTACCTCAATGCAAGGAATCCACTAAGGAAGTGTCTACCTGACTCCAAGGGAGGCATCTAATTACCCAAGTACTTGTGAGTACAGACCTGAGGACAGGACCTGGGTGACTTTTGCTGCTGTTAAGCCCCTGATGCACTTAAAGCAGAGCTCCACCCTAAAGTGGAGCTTCCGCTCATTGGAACCCTCCCCCCCTCCGGCGCCACAATTGGCACCTTTCAGGGGGGAGGGGGGTGCAGGTACCTGTACAGTACAGGTATCTGCACCCACTTCTGGCATAGATATCCGCAGAATCTGCAGATATTTACGCCCCTTTCCGCAGGTCCCCCGCGGTCTGCTGGGAAACACACGGATCCCAGCTGGGACCGTCCTTATTGCGCAGCGCGACTCGCGCCTTCGCGCAGTAGGGAACCAGGAAATGAAGCCGCAAGGCTCCACTTCCTGATTCCCATACCCCAGATGGCGGCGGCAGCACCCGAGAGACGATCGAGAGATCGGCTTCGAGTGCTGACATCGCGGGCGCCCTGGGCAGGTAAGTGTCCTTATTTTAAAAGTCAGCAGCTGCAGTATTTGTAGCTGCTGGCTTTTAAAAAAAAAACGGCGGAACTCCCGCTTTAAGACTAAGACCGCGTACACACGGGCGGATTGTCTGCCCAACTTAGTTCGCTGAACCGTGTTTCAGCGGACAATCCGCTCGTGTGTGGGCTTCAGCTGACTTTTTCAGCGGACAGTCTGACGGACTTATGCCGCGTACACACGAGCAGACTTTTCAACATCCAAAGTCCGACGGACTGAGTCCGTCAGACTATTCGATCGTGTGTGGGCTGCAACGGACTTTTGACTCGCCAAAGTCCGAAGGACTTTAGAATATGGAACATGCTTCAAATTTTCCCGACGGAACTCCGCCGGACCCGGTCCCTTCGAAAACTCCGCTCGTGTGTATGCTATTCCGACGGACTAAAACCGACGCTAGGGCAGCTATTGGCTACTGGCTATGAACTTCCGTATTCGAATCCAGTCGTACGTCATCACGTTCGAATCCGTCGGAGTTTAGTGTGATTGTGTGTGGCCAAGTCCGCTCCGCCGAAAAGTCCGTCAGAACTCCGTCGGAACTCCGGCAGAACTCCGACAGAACTCCTTCGGAAGTCTGTCGGACATAAGTCCTCTCGTGTGTACGGGGCTTTAGTCTTTCGGAATTTCCGTAATTTTGTCCGTCCAAACTTGGTTTCAGCGGACAGTCCGCTCGTGTGTAGGCAAGTTGGACGGACTAAGTATGGCGCATGCTCAGAAAGGATTTACACGCCAAAGGTTGCATTGCAGTGTATTGGACGTCGTATTTCTAGTCCCGTCGTATGTGCTGTACACGTCATCGCGCAAGCTTTCAGCGGACTGTCTGTTCATCGTGTGTGGTCAAGTCCGTTCATTCAAAAGTTGAACGGACTGTCTGTCGGATTGTCTGACGAACTTAGTTGGGCAGACAATCCGCCCGTGTGTACGCGGCCTAAGGCTTGCCTGGCCTGGAACATTGCTTATGGTGTCCAAGGGTTGTCTATTCCCAGAGCTATTGCTAACGGGACTTTTATAAGGAGTTGTTTCAGAAGAAAGGGTGTCCTCTTATGTTTAACATTCTGGAGTATCCCACAACTGCCTGTGTTCTATCCAAGTTATCCAGCAATACATTTTAAAAACGGCAACCCCTAGACAATTCATTGGGCAACAAATGTGGATACTACTGTGTGCCTGGCTGCCATTTCATTGATGGGAAAGAGAACCTGGGAGAAGATAGCGGGACCAGCCAGAGGGTCTGCGCTACATTTTATAAAAAATATTCTGAAGACAGCTGAACACTGACATTCCCTCGTTGACTTCTCAAGCATGAATTGGAATTTGGTGTCAGGCATGTCTTCTTCCGTGATGCAGAAAATGAATTAGCAACAGGGATTTGGTGGCTGATGGATTCAGCGAGGGTCCCTCGGAACCCACCAATGCTCTCCATCACCTGTTAAGCTCTGGGTGTTGATGATGGTCACTGAGCTGACATTGGTGGCCTCTGCTAATCGCCATTCATCCTCCATGTCAAATGGAAAGCAGAGACTGTGGGGGCCTCTTTGTCTACCTGGCATGGAAGGCTCCCTCGTGCACAGGGTGTGATGGATGGCTTTTCCTGTGATATGGTGAATGGGTCATACAAGTGCCCTCTCCCCTCCTGCAGATTTCTCCATGAACGTGCTTTTGCATTGGAATCCTGAAGATTGCATTAGGTGATAAATGAACCACTGCAGTGCTGGAAAATACTCTCCGCAGCCGAGGTGCTTCACTGTTTTTGTTAGGTCTGAAATATCAGTAGACTTTTTTTTTCCAAGACTGCGATATGGTATATTTGCTATTTCAACACATTTAAGTTTTCCAAAACCTTACTTCAGATCCAAGCTGTCAGTTTTGATTCTACCCATACAGTATTAATCCAAACATGTCATTGCAGCTTGATGGTACCATCTACATTAACCATTCTCAACCAGGATTTCTTCAGTTAGCTCCTGCTAGGGTTTCTTTGAGCTGGGATTGATTGACCTCCAATTTCATGGTGCCTGCAATAGTTGCAGCGCCTAAGTCACCTGGCAATGCCAGCAACATGGCACCAATTATATTTTCAGCTGTCTGTAAGGGTAGCATTCTGACCACCTTTGTAGGGGAATTGTTGCCCTTGAACCCTAATAAAGTAGTGTTATTACGTTTCCCCCAAGATCTAAAAATTATTTTAGCAGTTTTCAGGGATAAAAAGGTTGAGAAAGGCTGGTCTACATAACCTGTGTCAACTTTGCCTGCTGAAGCCACCCCTTAAACCAGCCTTTCTCAACCCTTGAATATTTTCAGATGTCTGGGGAACCCCTGTTAAAAACAGTTGGAGGTTAGTGGGAAAATGCCCTTCCCCATCCTACCTTACAATGATGGGCAGATTCCCCTCCAACAGACAGATAAAAAGATCATTGGTGTCATGCTACTGGCTCTGCCAACTGGTCTTGGCCTTGGAACTATGCAAAGACCATCAAATGGGAGGTCACTCAGTCATTGCTCAAGAAAACCCTAGCAACAATTAATTAACGAATTAAAACGAAACTAAACTAAACGATTTTTTTCCTTTTGCACATGTCTACTATGGGATCATCTTCAGCCTTGGGGCACAGTCCCATAGATTTTCATTTATATCCAGCCCTAAGACACATCCTTATAAAAGTCTATGGTGCTTTAAGATATTAAAGTCTCAACATCCCTGTCTACCCAAAACCTAAGGACAAGTTCTTGGTGGAAGGCATCTGCAACAGTCATAGACCTGACCTATGTGTCGTTGTTGTGTCTCCTAGGTGTGGTTCCAGAATCGAAGGGCAAAGTGGAGGAAAAGAGAGAGGTTTGGGCAAATGCAACAAGTACGAACTCACTTCTCTTCTGCCTACGAGCTGCCACTACTGACCCGAGCTGAAAACTATGCCCAGGTAATTCATGTTTCTTTCTATTCTGCTGTGTGTTGTTCATGAAAACATTTACCAACAGAGGTAGTTAATACCTAGATCAGGGTTTCTCAACCATGGTTCAATGGGACTTTAAGGTTTCTTCCACATATTAATAGAGGTTCCTTGAGCAATGAGCAATTTCTGCCTCTCAGATAAGTTTCTACTGATATCATTGGTCTTTTTAGCTATCTGTAAGGGGTAATTCTTCCCAATGATCACAAGAGTAAGGACCATCCTTTCCGATAACCATCACACTAACGTATCATGAGTTGTAGATTATTAGCAGGCGTTTTTCCTGGGAATGAAAAGTTATTTTAAGGGTTATTCTGTGTTGAAAAGGTTGAGAAACGCTGACCTAGGTAGAAAGCCAGAAAAGGGGGTAACTTCTAACCAGTACTTAGCTACTAAGCCAGATAAAGAGGCAGCATGCAAACAGCTCCCATGTTGTAACCAGCTCCTGTCTCCAGAACAAGGTATGAAGGCAGCGAGTATCCAACACTCATCTATTTACTGAGTCAAATAAATAAATTTTCCACATTTGGTCACCAAAAACGTAAATAGATTTTATTGCGATGTTATGTGATATAGACCGACACAAAGTGGCACATAGTTATGAGGTAGAAGTAAAATGATAAATGGTTTTCACAATTTTTTACAAATAAATATCTGAAAAGTGTGGTGTGCATTTGTATTCAGCCCCCTTTACTCTGATACCCCACAACTATAATCTAGTGGAACCAATTGCCTTCAGAAGTCACCGAATTAGTAAATAGAGTCCCCCTGCGTTTAATTAATCTCTGTAAAAATACAGCTGTTCTGTGAAGCCCTCAGAGGTTTGTTAGAAAACCTTAGTAAACAAACAGCGTCATTAAGGCCAAGGAACACACCAGACAGGTAAGGGATAAAGTTGTGGAGAAGTTTATTGCAGAGCTAGGTTATAAAAAAAAATATCCCAAGCTTTGAACATGTTCAATCCATCATCTGAAAATGGAAAGAGAATGGCACAACTGCAAACCAAACAAGACATGGCCGTCCACCTAAACTGACAGAGATCCACAGCACAGGGGGGAGAATCTGTCCACAGGACAACTATTAGTCTTGCTCTCCACAAATCTACCCTTTTTTGGAAGAGGGGCAAGAAGAAAGACATTGTTGAAAGAAAGTCATAAGAAGTCCTGTTAGAAGTTTGTGAGAAGCCATGTGGGGGACACAGCAAACATGTGGTAGAAGGTGCTCTGGTCAGATGAGACCAAAACTGAACATTCTGGCCTAAAAGCAAAACGCTATGTGCGGTACAAAACTAACACTGCACATCACCCTGAACACCGTAAAACATGGTGGTGGGAGCATCATGTTGTGGAGATGCTTTTCTTTAGCAGGGACAGGAAAGCTGGTCAGAGTTGATAGGAAGATGGATGGAGCCAAATACAGGGCGATCTTAGAAGAAAATCTGTTAGTATGCAAATGACTTGAGACTGGGGCAGAGGGTCACCTTTCAGCAGGACAACGACCCTAAACATACAGCCAGAGCTACAATGGAATGGTTTAGATCAAAGCATATTCATGTGTTAGAATGGCCCAGTCAAAGTCTAGACCTAAATCCAACTGAGAATCTGTGGCAAGACTTGAAAATTGCTGTTCACAGACGCTCTCCATCCAATCTGACAGAGCTTGAGATATTTTACAAAGAAGAATGGGCAAAAATGTCCCTCTCTAGATGTGCAAAGATGGTAGAGACATCCCCAAAAAAATAACTAAATGTGGAAAATTTCAAGGGTGTATGAATACTTTTTCAAGGCACTGTATTTACTGAGCAAGATAAAGAGGATGAATATTACCAACACATACTTATCTACTGAGCCAGATTTAAAGACAGCACATCTGACATCTAATTTCTTAACCTGATATGGATGCAACATATAACCAACAGCTAATAACTGAGCTAAACAATTAGGCAGCATGTAACACTTAAATTTTAACCACTTAAAGCGGGAGTCCGCCGGGACTCCGCGTTTTTTTTTTTTTTTAAAGTCAGCAGCTACAAATACTGCAGCTGCTGACTTTTAAAATAGTGACACTTACCTGTCCAGCGCGCCCGCGATGTCGGCACCCGAAGCCGATCACTCGAGTGCTGCCGCCGCCATCTTGGGTATGGGAATCAGGAAATGGAGCCTTTCGGCTTCATTTCCCGGTTCCCTACTGCGCATGCGCGAGCCGCGCTGTGCAATGAGGACGGTCCCCGCTGCCTCTGGGATCTGTATGTTTCCCAGCAGGCAGCGGGGCACTTGCGGAAGGGGGCGGGCACTTGCGGAAAGGGGCGTAATGTACGCCCCTTTCCGCAGAGAGCTAGCCCGGAAGTGGGTAACTGCACCCCCCTCCCCCCTGAAAGGTGCCAATCGTGGCGCCGGAGGGGGGGAGGAATCCGATGAGCGGAAGGTCCATTTTAGGGTGGACCTCCGCTTTAAGGACCAGGCCTCTTTTTCAGATTTGGTGTTTACATGTTTAAAACAGTTTTTTTTGCTAGAAAATTACTTAGAACCCCCAAACATTTTATATTGTTTTTTTTCTAACACCCTAGAGAATAAAATGGCGGTCATTGCAATACTTCTTTTCACACCGTATTTGCGCAGCAGTCTTACAAGCGCACTTTTTTTGGAAAAAACTCACTTTTTTTGAATAAAAAAATAAGACAACAGTAAAATTAGCCCAATTTTTTTTTATATTGTGAAAGATAATGGTATGCTGAGTAAATTGATACCCAACATGTCACGCTTCAAAATTGCGCCCGCTCGTGGAATGGTGTTAAACTTTTAGCCTCAAAAATCTCCATAAGCGACATTTAAAAAATTCTACAGGTTGCATTTTTTGCGTTACAGAGGAGGTCTAGGGCTAGAATTATTGCTCTTGCTCTACCGATCGCGGCGATACCTCACATGTGTGGTTTGACCACTGTTTTCATATGCGGGCGCTACTCACGTATGCGCTCGCTTCTGTGCGCAAGCTCGTCGTGACGAGGTGTTTTTAAAAACCTTTTTTTTTTTCTTATTTATTTTAATTGATTTCATTTATTTTTACACTGTTTTTAAAAAAAAAATAAAAAATGGATCACTTTTATTCCTATTACAAGGAATGTAAACATCCCTTGTAATAGAAAAAAGCATGACAGGTCCTCTTAAATATGAGATCTGGGGTCAAAAAGTCCTCAGATCTCATATTTGGACTAAAATGCAACAAAAAAAAAAAAAGAAAAAATGACATTTAAAAAAAATATACCTTTAAGAGGTATGGGCGGAAGTGACGTTTTGACGTCGCTTCCGCCCTCCTATGGTATAGAGACGAGTGGGGGACATCTTAGCCTCACTTGTCTCTATACCCAGCTAGGAAGAGGACCCGATCGCCTCCGCCGCTCCCCACGGCTCCAGTAAGCGGCGGAAGGTGCGGGAGGGCACCTCTCCCGCCGCCGATAGCGGTGATCTCGCGGCGAATCCGCTGCAGAAACCACTGTTATCGTACAGCCGACCGGCGCCTGAAGAGATGGATATCTCGGTTGTGGCAGCAGCTGCTGCCGTTACCGAGATATCCCTCTTCAAAAATAGGACGTACATCGTCGTGCGCTGGTCGGTAAGTGGATAAAGTAGATATCTAGATATAATGTATTAAATACTTAATTATGGATCTACTGTATATAGCAGCCTTTCTCAACCTTTTCAACACAGAGGAACCCTTCAAATAGTTTTCCGGTCTCAGGGAACCCCTGCTAAAAATTAGAAATCTACAACTCATGATACATTAGTGTGATGGTGTGTGGGAAGAATGGTCCTTACATTTGTGGTCATTGGGAAGAATTACCTCCTTACAGATAGCTAAAAAGATCAATGGTGTCGGTGGGAACTTATCTGAGAGGCAGAAATTGCCCAATGCTGAAGGAACCCCTAACAACCTCTGGAGGAACCCTAGAGTTCCACGGAACCCTGGTTTAAAATCACTGGTATATAGAGAGGCAACATGTAACCAGCACCTATCTATTGAGACAATTCTAGTGAACTAGGTGCGGTTGCAACAAGAAATTGGCACTCATTAACTCATTGCAACTAGGACCAATGTACTGATACAGATACAGAAATGACATGTAACCTGGGTCTACCCACTGAGCCAGAGAGAGAAGCAACATAGTTACATAGTTAGTCAAGTTGAAAAAAGACACAAGTCCATCTAGTTCAACCATAAAAAATAAATAAATAAATAAAATAAAAAATATCATAGAATCCAATATAACCAATCCTATACCCACAGTTGATCCAGAGGAAGGTATAATCTAATGAGCTAGATACAGAGACAGCATGTAATCTGCGTCTCGTAGAAAAGGAACCCCACTAGAATAGAGAACCTCAAATGCTTTAAATAGCAGTATAAAAATATAATTTAGGGACATCAAAAATACAACATACAAAAGCCATAGACCAAGTGTGTCAGCTACCCAAGGAGGGGGGACCCCAAACCCTGCAATGTACTGATCCAGATACAGAGACAGCATGTAATCTGGGGCCATCTACTGAGCCAGATAGAGAAGCAACATGCCAGCAGGTAAATTATCTACTGAGCCAGATACATGTACTGGAAACAGCAGGTAACCAGGTCCGATCTAGTGAGCCATGTAGGAATGCAACAAGAAAGTGGCACCCATCTCCTGGGCCCAGTGCCAGTAACCTGGACCGACATACTGATCCAGATCCAGAGACAGCATGCAACTAGGATGTATCTAATGAGCCAGATACAGAGGCAACATACCAGAGTCAGCAGGTAATGCAACAAGAAAGTGGCACCCATGTACTGGGCCAACTTATAACCAGGACCAATCTAATGAGTCAGATACAGAGACAGCATAGGACTTGGGTCTATCTACTGAACCAGATAGAGAAAAACCATGCCAGAAAGTCAGCAGGTAAGTTATTTACTGAGCCAGATGCATGTACAGGAAACATCAGGTAATTAGTTCATATCTAGTGAGCCATGTAGGAATGCAGCAAGAAAGTGGCACCTATCTTCTGGGCCCAGTACCAGTAACCTGGACCGACATACTGATCCAGATACATAGACAGCATGCAACTAGGATGTATCTTATGAGCCAGATACAGAGGCAACCTATCAGACAGAGTCAGCAGGTACCCAAGACCTATCTAATGAGCTAGAGCTAGATAGAGAGGTGGCATTTAACAGGGTTAATCTACTGAGCCACGTACAGAGACAGCGTGCTCCCTGGGTCTATCTAATGAGCCAGACAGAGATGCAACGAGTAACTGGCACCCATATACTGAGTCAGATCTATTATAATTATTATTATACAGGATTTATATAGCGCCAACAGTTTATGCAGCGCTTTACAATATAAAAGGGATACATTTTATATTATAAGGTAGCATGTATCCAGTGAGCCAGATCTAGAGGTAGCATGTATCTAGTGAGCCAGACAGAGAGGTAGCATGTATCAGGACCTATGCTATTGAGCCAGATAGACAAGCAACATGTCAGATAGAGAGTCAGCATGTAGTCAGAACTACTCTACCGAGGTATATACAGAGACAGCAGGCAACCAGGACCTTATAAGCCACGTAGGGATTCAACACGAAAGTTGCACCTATCTACTGAGCCACCTAGAGAGGCAACTTGTAACCAGGATCAATCTATTGAGCCAGATACAGGGAGCCGAACAGAGATACAGGTAACTGGCATCCATCTACTGGGTCAGATATAGAGGCAGCATGTATCTAGTGAGCCAGATACAGAGGTAGCATGAATAAGGACCTATTCTACTGAGCCAGATAGACAAGCAACATGTCATATAGAGAGTCAGCATGTAGCCAGAACTACTCTACCGAGGTAGATACAGAGACAGCAGGCAACCAGGACCTGGATCTTGTAAGCCACGTAGGGATTCAACAAGATAAGTTGCACCTATTTACTGGGCCACCTAGAGAGGCAACTTGTAACCAGGACTATTGAGCCAGATACAGGGAGTCGAAGTCCGAAAAGAGATACAAGTAACTGGCATCCATCTACTGGGTCAGATATAGAGGCAGCATGTAACCAACTGATAATTTCACCCCCACCAAGCTGTAACGTAGGAAAGTTAATGCCAAACTTTAGGAAATGTCACAAAGTCTAACGTGGCACAACAGACATGCGACCTATGCCAAAACCTCAGTCATGTGATTATAGGCAGGTCCATAAAATAAATATCATATTGACATAATACAAGAAAAAGCTGTAAATAAATCACAAATAACTGTATGTAACAGATGGCTGGATTAGGAAACAAATGATGCTTTAAATGATGGAAGCCTCCACTTTGATGTAGGTGTGCTTTAAGAAGGGCTGGCACACTGAAGGCAGTTGGTGAGTCAGGATGACATTTCCCCAAACTCCTGACATCCCGTCCATTTCTTCATTTCATCACCAGGCAGTCAGAGAGGAGTCAGGGGAGAAGAATGAGCTGGAACAGCGGGAGGAGAGGTCAGATGTTTGATGAGCAGGAGAGCTCTGTTCTTCCATCCACATCTGGAGCCTGGTCCTCCTGCATTCCGCACACTCCCCTCCACTCCCTCCTCAGGGATGGGGGGCCATCTGTGAAATATGAACCCCAGACAGACAGATGGGGGGCACAGACAGGACCCACCAGGGGAAGGGGACACACACCTACCTTCCAGAGAGGATGACATACACTCATCACTTTATTCATCTCATCTATCATCTATTAATAATACATTTATCTCTTATGCCGCGTACACACGACCAGACTTTTCAAGGGACTAGGTCCGACAGACTTTCGGCGGAGTTCTGACAGAGTTCTGACGGACTTTCCGAATGAACGGATTTGGCCACACACAATCACACCAAAATCCGACGGATTCGAACGTGATGACGTACGACTGGACTAGAATAAGGAAGTTCATAGCCAGTAGCCAATAGCTGCCCTCGCGTCGGTTTTTGTCCGTCGGACTAGCATACACACGAGCGGATTTCTCGGTAGGAACTGGGTCCGGCGGAAAAATTTGAAACATGTTCCATTTCTAAAGTCTGACGGATTTTTGCAAATCAAAAGTCCGCTGCAGCCCACACACGATCGAATGGTCTGCCGGAATCGTTCCGTCAGACCTTTGATGTCGAAAAGTCCGGTCTATTATCTCTATCTATCTATCTATCTATCTATCTATCTATCTATCTATCTATCTATCTACAGTGCCTTGAAAAGGTATTCATACCCCTTGAAATTTTCCACATTTTGTCATGTTACAAAAAAAAAAAATGTAAATGTATTTTATTGGGATTTTATGTGATAGACCAACACAAAATGGCACATAATTGTGAAGTGAAGGAAAATGATAAATGGTTTACACATTTTTTTCAAATAAATATGTGAAAAGTGTGGGGGGCATTTGTATTCAGCCCCCTTTTACTCTGATACCCCTAACTAAAATCTAGTGGAACCAATTGCCTTCAGAAGTCACCTAATTAGTAAATAGAGTCCACCTGTGTGTCATTTAATCTCAGTATAAATACGGCTGTTTTGTGAAGCCCTCAAAGGTTTGTTGGAGAGCCTTAAGCCCCGTATACACGAGTGGACTTTTCAACATCCAAAGTCCGACGGACTGAGTCCGTCAGACTACTCGATCGTGTGTGCGCTGCAACGGACTTTTGATTCGCAAAAGTCTGACGGACTTTAGAAAATGGAACATGCTTCAAATTTTTCCACCAGAACTCCGCCGGACCCAGTTCCTACTGAAAAGTTTGCTCGTGTGTATTCTATTCCGACGGACTAAAACCGACGCTAGGGCAGCTATTGGCTACTGGCTATGAACTTCCTTATTCGAGTCCAGTCGTACGTCCTCACGTTCGAATCCGTCGGAGTTTGGTGTGATTGTGTGTGGCCAAGTCCGCTCAGTCGAAAAGTCCGTCAGAACTCTGTCGGAAGTCTGTCAGACTTAATCCCTCGAAAAGTCCGCCCGTGTGTACGCGGCATTAGTGAACAAACAGTTTCATGAAGGCCAAGGAACACACCAGAAAGGTCGGGGATAAAGTTGTGGAGAAGTATAAAGCAGAGTTAGGTTATATAAAAAATATCCCAAGCTTTGAATGTCTCACGGAGCTCTGTTCAATCCATCATCTGAAAATGGAAAGAGTATGGCGCAACTGCAAACCTACCAAGACATGGCCGTCCACCTAAACTGACCGGCTGGGCAAGGAGAGCATTCATCAGAGAAGCAGCCAAGAGGCCCATGCTAACTCCACAGCTCAGGTGGGAGAATCTGTCCACAGGACAACTATTAGTCATGTTCTCCACAAATCTGACCTTTATGGAAGAGTGACAAGAAGAAAGACATTGGTGAAAGAAAGTCATAAGAAGTCTTTGTGAGAAGCCATGTGGGGGACACAGCAAACATGTAGAAGAAGGTGCTCTGGTCAGATGAGACCAGAATTGAACTTTTTGGCCTGAAAGCAAAACGCTATGTGTGGCGGAAAACTAGAACTGCTCATCACGCTGAACACACCATCCCCACTGTGAAACATGGTGGTGGGAGTATCATGTTGTGGGGATGCTTTTCTTCAGCAGGTACAGGGAAGCTCGTCAGAGTTGATGGGAAGATGGATGGAGCCAAATACAGGACAATCTTAGAAGAAAACCTGTTAGAGTCTACAAAAGACTTGAGACTGGGGCAGAGGGTCACCTTCCAGCAGGACAACAACCCGAAACATACAGCCAGAGCTACAATGGAATGGTTTAGATCAAAACATATTCATGTGTTAGAATGGCCCAGTCAAAGTCCAGACCTAAATCCAAGTGAGACTATGTGGCAAGACTTGAAAATTGCTGTTCACAGACGCTCTCCATCCAATCTGACAGAACTTGAGATATTTTGCAAAGAAGAATGGGCAAAAATGTCCCTCTTTAGATGTGCAAAGATGGTAGAGACATCCCCAAAAAGACTTGCAGCTGTAATTGCAGTGAAAGGAGGTTCTACAAAGTATTGACTCCGGGGGGCGCCATACAAATGTATTCCCCCCCCCCCACACTTTTCACATATTTATTTGTAAAAACAATTGAAAAACATTTATCATTTTCCTTCCCTTTCACAATTATGTGCCACTTTGTGTTGGTCTATCACATAAAATCCAAATAATCCCGCCTCTAATCTCTATCTATCTATCTATCTATCTATCTATCTATCTATCTATCTATCTATCATCTATCTATCTGTATTAGATTTTTCTCTTTTTGGTAGCCCCCGGATCCCCCCGGTAGACTTGTTGTTTCCCTTGGTAACATTGACAATGGGATCTTTACACCCCAATATTTGGGGTCACCCCTCATCCCCGTCATTGTCAGTAGAATGGGGCTCCCATTATGTAGAATGTAATAACTGGGTGGGAAGGTGAGCCTGACATTTTCGGTAGACCGGGCCTTTTATGTCCCTTCCTTGGCTTTGTTATATTTTAAAGTAACATTTTTTTTTTTTTGTATCGTTTCCCTGCAACCCCACAATGTGCATTAAAACATTTTTTTTTTGTGGTCTTGGTGTCCGCGAGGTTCTTTGGGGTCATTCCAGGCCATATTATAATTGGAGCGGTTTTCAGGGAAATTCGTGGTTTCCAGTTACACTCCTTAATGTATTCTACCAATCAGACGAAGATGTGAATTCCGGGGACACTGAGTGGCAGAGAACGCAGAGAAGAAAGGCCAACGCGGACTTAATAGGCTCTCATTAATTTACATCGCCAGTTGTTCGGATCCTGTAAATATTAAAGAAGAAATCCAGAGTACAAAGAGGAGATTGTTCTGTAATGAGGGAGGGGACATTATCACAAAATACAACTAGTTACAACCTACGCTATCCAAAAAGCTTAAAAATTGTTTTTTTTGGCTGGAGCTACACTTAAAAAATGTACCTGTTCCGACTTATAAACAGATTTAACTTACTATAAGAACAAACCAAACAACCCAACTTGTTTGTAACCCGGGGACCGCCTGTGTATATATATATATATATATATATATATATATATATATATATATATATATATATATATTACAAATGGCGGTGATCAGAAACTTATAATGGGACTGCGATGGGAAATCTGACACTAACTGGCACTGGGCGGAACTGGCTAACTGCCACTGATGTCACCAATGACTCTAATGCCACGTACACACGACTGGACTTTCCGGCAGACTAGGTCCGATGGAATCAGTTCATCAGACAATCCGATCATGTGTGGACTAATCCGATCGTTTTTCTTTTTAAAAAACCAACGGACCTAGAAATAGAACATGTCTTCTGTCCGACGGACTCAACTCCTATTGGGAAAACCGTTATTCTGTATGCTGGTCCGACGGACCAAATACAATGCAAGGGAAGCTATTGGCTACTGGTTATTGAACTTCCTTTTTTAGTCCCGTCTTACGTCATCACGTTCAAAATGAACGGACTTTCGAACGGACTAAGTCCGTTCGTGTGTGGCCAAGTCCGTTCGTTCGGAAGTCTGTCGAAACTCTGCTGAAAAGTCAGTCGGGAAGACCGTCGGACATAGTTTGCCGGAAAGTCTGGTCGTGTGTATGCGGCATAATACAGTGATCAATGTATAATGTGGGCAATGTATGCTGCTTTTTACTAAAGATCTCTTTGTTTCTTATCCTTGCTTTGCAGGGATAACAAACAGAGAGATCGTTCCCTCTGTACAGAACTCTGTGTTGATTGTCAACACAGAGCTCTGGGCTGTGATTGGACACAACTGATCAGCAGGTCCCAGCCATGAATCATTAGCCGGGGACTTGCTGACAGACTCCTGTTGTGTACATTCACAGCGGGTGTCGGTGGGGGGGTTGCAGGCGTGTACCCTAAACCTGGAAGTTTTGGACCTACCAGTACCTTGTTTTGCCAGCGTGGGCCGCCCATCCCCAGTACATTGTGGGTTGGCGGTCCTTCAGTGGTTAAAGGGGAATCATTTTGATGCACTTCTGTCACTCAGGAAAGGCCTATTTTTGTGCAGCAGTTTGAAAGGGCCCCTAAATCTGACCACCTTGTACCGGCTCCTCTCCTGGACTGAAATGGCTTACTCTGATTTCACTGCACACTGTGAGCTTCGCACATTAGAAGTCATTTAGAGCCTACCTCATTTCCTAGATGGAGGACGTCCAGCATCATTTAGCACTTTCCTCCATAATTGGGTGGAAGTCCTCCTTACGGAGATGAGCAAAAAGGAGGTGTTTTGTAGTGCTAATCAGGAGCAAGCAGCCTAGGACAGGAAGTGAGTTACTGGCAAGATCAAAAAAAAAAGCCTGTAAAAAAATAAAAATAAAAAAAATAATGCAGTCACCACATGTAAGGACTGGTTTAGATACACTTGAAGTTCTTTAGATCCATAAGTAAAAAAAAAATACACATTTTTTTTCCTGCTTTCACAGCACATGATAAAAGATGAAGGATCCCCAGTACAGAACGGGAATATTAATGATGGCTGCCTAGACGCACTCCCTGTGGAATGCTGGGACTGCGCTATGTAATCCGTCAGTGACATCGGAAATCTAGAGGCGGTGTGCTCTGCTTTAGCCGCGCGTTTCACCGCCACGCACATTATTGATGAGAAATTCACCTTTGGGCTTATAACAGGAGCCTCCAAATCGTCTGACTCTGAATTATTTGTACAGGGGCTCGGAGGAAAGGGATATTTGACAGCCGGGAGTAGTCAGGAAACATTCATCATAAGTCCAACGTTAAAATCTGAATCCTCTTAAAGGGGAAGTGCGGCACTGGTGATTTCCCTAAAAAACACATTTTTAATTATTGTTGTACGGTGTGTTTGAAATTCATCCTTTGTGTTGCTCACGTATTCGTATGTGCTTGTTCTTCTGTATGGTGTCATATGTGGAATTCCAGGTTCTCTTCCCTATAATTATATTAAATTTTTGCTGTTTAATGTGCCTATATTCTGCCTCCCCTGCTCCCCCCACTTCCCCAAATAACATGCTAATAAACGTTTTTAATCAATTTTTCTGATTTAAGATTCAGTTATGCCATTACTGGGTCTCTGTGCTTTTCTATGCAATGCAGGCAGATCTGGTGGGAGGGGCCGGCAGGGTGCCTCAGTACTCCTCTCACAAGCCCTCAACTCTGATGCAAGCAGTGGGCTGCTTCGTGGGAGGAGTTATGCAAATGTTAAAAAAAATGCCTTGGTGGGTGGGTGCCAGCCTGGAGCAATGGGTGTTTCTAAGAAGAGTGTATCTACATGTTGATGGTCCTAGGTAACGCCCACATGTGATGCTGAGCCGCCATGATTGAAAGAATTTAAATAAATAGATTTTTGTCTGCCCACTTAACACAAAATGGAGATTGCTACAGTGTTCTGTTCATGATGTGAGCACAGAATGAACAGGGTGCATATCATGTGACCTTGCTGCTAACCTTTGTGCACTCCCTGGAATGCAGATCCTTCTGCTTCCTTTCTCTGCTGTGGAAGCTCAGCAAATGAGAGCGGTGCTCTATTTCCAGGTTTAAAGAGCTGCCTGTCCCCTCCCCTAAGGGATTCACTCGCTTGGTAGGTGTGTCCCAATTCCAGGGTTAAAGCACTTCCTGCCCCCTCCTCCAAGGAACTCCCTTGCTTGGTAAGCGTAGCCCAATTCCAGGGTTAAAGCTCTTCCTGCCCCCTCCCCCAAAGAACTCCATTACTTGGTAGGTGTGGACCAATTCCAGGGTTAAAGTGCCCCCTCCCCTAGGAAGTTCCCTCACTAGGTAGGTGTTGCCCAATCCCAGGGTTAAAGCACTTCTTGACCCCTCCCCCAAGGAGTTCACTCACTAGGTAAGTGTAGCCTAATTACAGGATTAAAGCTCTTCCTGCCCCCTCACCCAAAGAACTCCATCACTTGGTAGGTGTGGACCAATTCCAGGGTTAAAGTGCCCCCTCCCCTAGGAAGTTCCCTCACTAGGTAGGTGTTGCCCAATCCCAGGGTTAAAGCACTTCTTGACCCCTCCCCCAAGGAGTTCACTCACTAGGTAAGTGTAGCCTAATTACAGGATTAAAGCTCTTCCTGCCCCCTCACCCAAAGAACTCCATCACTTGGTAGGTGTGGACCAATTCCAGGGTTAAAGTGCCCCCTCCCCTAGGAAGTTCCCTCACTTGGTAGGTGGCTCCCTTGCTTGGTAAGTGTAGCCCAATTCCAGGGTTAAAGCTCTTCCTGCCCCCCTCCCTCAAAGAACTCCATCACTTGGTAGGTGTGGACCAATTCCAGGGTTAAAGTGCCCCCTCCCCAAGAAAGTTCCCTCACTTGGTAGGTGTTGCCCAATCCCAGGGTTAAAGCACTTCCTGCACCCTCCCCAAGTAAGTTCTCTCACTTGGTAGGTGTTGCCCAATTCCAGGATTAAAGCTCTTCAGGCCCCCTCCCCAAAGAAGTTCCCTCACTTGGTAGGTGGGGTGAAATTCCAGGGTTAAAGCACTTCCTGCCCCCCTCCCCCAAGGAATTCCCTCACTTGGTAGACGTGGCCCAATTCCAGGGTTGCAGCACTTCCTTCCCCCTCGCCCAAAGAGTTCCCTCACTTGGTAAGTGTAGCCTAATTCCAGGATTAAAGCTCTTTCTGCCCCCTCACCCAAAAAAACTCCATCACTTGGTAGGTGTGGACCAATTCCAGGGTAAAAAGTGCCACCTCCCCCGGGAAGTTCCCTCACTTGGTAGGTGGGGCCCAACTTCAGGGTTAAAGCACTTCCTGCCCCCTCCCCCAGGAAGTTCCATTACTTGGTAGGTGGGCCCTAATTCCAGAGTTAAAGCACTTCCTGAATCCTCCCCAAAGGAACTCGCTCACTTGGTAGGCGTGGCCCAATTGCAGGGTTGCAGCACTTCCTTCCCCCTCCCCCAAAGAGTTCCCTCACTTAATAGGTGGGGCCTAATTCCAGGGTTAAAGAGCTGCTTGCCCTCTCCCCTGAGAAATTTTTTCACTTGATAGGTGTATTCCACTTCCAAGTTTAAAGCTCTGCCTGCCCCCTCCCCTGAGGAACTCTTTCACTTGGTAGGTGTGGTCCACTGTTGACCATACTGACCACACCCCTTCATGGAGATCCCTCACCTACATTATATTTCCAAAAAAAATGTTTTTTTCTTTTTGTCTTCAGTCTGGTCATGTGACACCAAGGGTCCTCTTTCTCCTCGTCTTCATTGGGCAGGTCCTGAACACTTCAGAGAATGGCAAATTGTAATAACATGGCACTGTTCTCTGCAGCATCCTCCTGTGAGTAAAGGGCCTTGATGACTTACCCAAGGGGGCCTATCCTTGATGTCCTGGGCTCACAGGAAGCAGGTTGCATGAATGACACTGAAACCTGTTGGGCAGTTCTAGAGCGTGCAGTGGGAAAGTGCTGGTTGGCATTTTTTTTTTTTACAGAAGGGCGTTATTTTAAAAAACTTGAAAAAAAATTTTCATTATTTTCTTACACATTTTTTATCTCTCCTTTTCCTGCAGATTCAGAACCCGTCCTGGATTGGAAACAACGGCGGCGGTTCCCCAGTCCCAGCCTGCGTGGTTCCTTGCGACACCGTCTCCTCCTGCATGTCCCCGCACAGCCACCCGCACTCCGCCGGGGGAGTCTCGGAGTTCCTCAGCGTCCCGGGCCCCGGATCTCACGTCAGCCAGACGCACATGAGCGGGCTCTTCAGCGCCGCCGCCATGGCACCCGGCATAAATGGGTACGACTTGAACACTGAGCCCGACCGCAAGAGCTCCAGCATCGCGGCACTCAGGATGAAGGCCAAGGAACACAGCGCCGCCATGTCTTGGGCCACATGACAGCGCTACCCGCCAAACACTGACACTACTCCGACCTCATGCCGCAGACTGGCGGAATATCATGGGGGCGCCCGCTACTTAGTTTTCCAAGGACTAGAAGCTAACCCTGCAATGTTTGAGATGTCCGCTTCCAAGAAAAAAAAACTCTGGGATTGATTGCTACAAAAATGGTTTTCACCAGATAGAGACTGAACGTGGTTCAAATTCACCGAGAATCCGGGTGAAAAAAATAAGTTAACAATCAGGGATCTCTTACCGTTACGGCACGGCGGTAAACCATTTTGAAACCCGTCATCATTGACAAGCTCCTTCAAGGCATCAGATGACTCCTGTTTAGACCATTGCAGGCGTCACACGACCGACCAAACAGCATTGGCGGGCTGAGATGCTGCCCGGATTGGTGTTCAGGCCAGGCTGGAAAGTGCCTTAGGGTTACATATTTTTCAAAGAGCCTTCGGGCTAGGGTGGGATGTCGCTGCCAAAAGTCACGCAGACCCTAAAGAAGTTGGTTTTGCTTTCTTGTTTGTAACATTGTAACAGTTGGGAATCGGATTGCTTTGCGGTTTTTTGTTTCTTTTGTTGTTGTTGTGTCTCAGCAGTGGGAGGGGTGCAGTTCATTTGATTTCTGTTCGCTCATCCCAATTCCACTCTCATAAAGTGTGAAAAATCACTTAGCCTACCTATAGACATAAAACGGCAGTTGTAATAAATGTATCAGTTTAAGTCAACAATGTTTCTCTTGTAAAATTGTGCTTTTTTTTCCCCCATCTTTTAAAAATTGTATAGCCAAAACTTTTTTTTTTTTTAGTTTTGGATGAAGTAGAAGTAGGTGAATCAGAACCACCATTTTGCTTGCTTTGCTGTCGGCGTCTCAACAACATAGATTCACCTGATTTGTCCCGGTCCAAAATAAGTGTAAACGAGGCATTGTATTCCGGTTATCAGTAGGACCATCAGATTGAGACAATAGTTCCTGTGAGGCTACTCCCAACCAAAAACGGGATACCCCTTGGGGAGGGTTCTAAGCCCCTGTACACACGGTCGGAGAATCCGTCGGAATGTGTCCTATCGGACCGTTTTGTCGGATAATCCGACTGTGTGTGGTATGCATCGGACTGATTCCGTCGGAATATCCGTCGGACCAAATTTTCCAACTTGTTGGAAATATTTCCCGACCAACTGGTTCGATCGGACATACTCCGATCATGTGTAGCGAATTTTGATCGGACAAAGTGGCACGCATGCTCAGATCAAATTCCTACATCAAAGCTATTGGCTACTAGCCTGAACGTAGTCCCGTCGTAACGAAATTAGATCATCACGTTCTGAAAGATCGAATTTTTCGACAACTTAGTCCGACCGTGTGTATACAACAGTTTCGGACAAGATCCGACGGACAAAATCCGACGGACAAAATCCTACGGATTTGGTTGTCGAAATCTCCGACAGTGTGTACAGGGGCTAAGAGCTGAAGATGTGTAGAAAGTCTACACATGGATCTTAAAGTTACTTGATGGCCCTTGATCTTGAAGTTCTTAATACTATATAAAAAAAGCCCCATAAACATCCAACGTGTTTTGGGGTCTCTGTCCTTCAGATCCTTTAGATGTTTAGGTGTGCAGGTTGGAGAACTTGCCAAAGTTACTTGAAAGGTAAAGGTGGTCGATCGCACCTAAATATGCAGAAGATCACAGGAGTGTATTGGAAATAATCTACCAAAACAAACATATATACAGCACCTAAAGGACAAAAACAGCAATGGCGCGTTTCATGCTCCAAGTGCTTACATAGTTGGTAAGACTGAATAAAGAAATTAGTCCACCCAGTTGAACCTGTGTGTGTGTGTGTGTGTGTGTATGTATGTGTGTCAGTGTCGAGAATCATATGCCATATCCCTGTATAGTGTGTTTGCTAAGATGCATGTCCAAGAGTCTTTTAAAACTATCAATACAACCTGCTGACACCACCAATTGTGAAAGAGAGTTCCACATCCTTATCTCCCCGACAGTGAAAACCCCCCTGAACTGCTTCTCCTCCAATCTCATTGTGTGGCCCCCGTGTCCTCTTAGCCCTTGTACACACAGTCGGACATTCCGACGGAAAATGTTGTCGGATAATCCGACTGTGTGTGGGCTCCATCGGACTGTTTCCGTCGGAATATCCGACGGACCAAGTTTTCCAGCTTGGCTATAAAACTTTCCGACAACATGATCCGATCAGACTTTGTCCGATCGTTTGTAGAGAATTCCAATCGGACAAAGTGCCACGCATGCTCAGATGCTATTGGCTACTAGCCTGAACGTAGTCCCGCCGTAACGAACGAACGTCATCACGTTCTGAACGATCGGATTTTCCGACAACTTTGTCCAACCGTGTGTATGCTGTCCTTTAGGTATGTCCTGTATGCTGTCCTGTAGGTGCTGTGTATGTGTCTTGTTTTAAAAAAAAAAAAAAAAATATTTATTACAGGTATTTATATAGCACCGTCAGTTTACGCAGCACTTTTCATATATATTATGCATTCACGTCAGTCCCTGCCCTCAAGGAGTTTACAGTCTAATGGATTATTTCCAATAAACTCCTGCGATCTTCTGCATATTTGAGTGTGGTCATCCACTTTTTTCCTTCCAGACAATTTAGGGTTGCCAGCCAGACCGGCACCTCTTCATGTGGAATTAGAGGCATCAAAACAAGGGGTGAGGGAAAAGTCTTCTAATGGGGGCACCTGGTCCAGTGACAACTAAGAAAGAAGTTCTCCTCACTTCCGGTTGCATCTCTGGTACAAGAAGTAAAGAAAATCTTTCGACCAGGACACAGACAGCAAAAAACATAAACTGATGGTGTTATGTTACCTACCCCTAGTCTATCCAAAACTAAAAAAAAGGATCTGGCTATGAACACACTTTAGGCGAATGAGCCTAGAAATAGACAACCATTGCCAGAGACATGTAGAGTTGAAATAGGGTAATATTTTGGGAGGTTTCGGACAAATCTCATTGCAGATCTAAGTGGGCTCCTGTGGGCAAATTTTTTGGGGGGGTTTGGCAACTCCTAAGTACTCGCTACTGTGTAAGCAGGGGGAATCAATCATTCCAATGCCGCACAACCAACAAAAGCCAGAGATAACTGTGGCAAAAGTAGCCTCAACCCAGGTTCCATCCAGGCTAATGCTTTTCTCCATGTTTAAAACTCGTGGGTGGGGCGAAACACATCAGGGGTGTGGGCTGGATGGAATCTGGGCTGAGGCTACTTTTACTATCTCTGGTTTTGTCGAACAATTTCTTCCCCCTGCTTACACATATTCGGCTGAGACAAGCTTTTTCCTAGCCTGTGCTCCCAGCAGCTGTTACTGGACTTGGACTGAACAGGAGCTTGGAGTGGCAGCCCGTGCCTTTCATGTGGGTTCTTAAATACTCACCTCCAGGGGCGGACTGACCATTGGGCCACTCGGGCACTGCCCGAGGGCCCCATGCCACTAGGGGGCCCCATCAGGGTTGCCAGCCTCAGTAAAACCAGGGACAGTATGTAAAAATTTGTGGGTTTTTTTTTTTACATCTGTCTCTTAAATGTCCCTTACCAACATCCCTTTGGTCTAAAAATCCTGAGATTATACCTGCCCCACGTCTCCAGTACCTTCTCAGCCAATAGAAGCATGTCTGTGTATACTGTGTGATTGTATACTGTGTGTGTTTGTGTCTACTGTGTGTGGCTCCATAATCTGTGATTGCCTGGGGGCCCCATAATCTCCTATTGCCCGGCGGCCTCATGAGTTGTCAGTCCACCCCTGCTCACCTCCCTGTTGTTCCCACCTCTAAGCTGCAACCGGAGTTGAGCTCCTTATGAGACAGAGGCTGCCTTTACCCGTGCGGCTAATGACTGCCTCTGCCTCCCAAAGTACCCACCCTCAGCTGAGGCCTATAGGCAGAAGGAGTTAGGCAGGAACGGTCAAACTCTAGGGCCACTCTTTTTTTAAGATAATAAAAATGTTGCGCACATCATGCATGTACCTTTCCTATACCCGGATACATGGTTGCTATATTATCTGGCATGGTTGTGTTTATTTTGTGAATATAAAATCTTTTTTCAGCACAAAAAGTTTGTACTGTTTATGGTCCGATCTTTCATACACAGTTCTGGACAATCAAGGAGTCAGCTACAAGTATGTCAAGTGTCTTATTATTGGAGGAAATGAAATGGAAGCACTGGGACCATAGGGTTATCCTATTAAATATAAGGGTTACAATGCTGTTTGGATTGGGTATCTGGATTAAGGCCTGGCAGCTTCTCAATGCCAAAGAACGTCCATTGTTTCCTTGGTTTGTAACTGACTGGATCTGAGATTAAAGTGCCACACTAGAAATATAAAACATTCATATATAGGTTTATTCCAAAATTAGAATCTGACATAATGCGTTGGGCTGTTCCAAAACAAAAATCTTTTAAAAGTCTGTACAAGCTGGTGTGGCGTTCCCATCCTCTGAAATCTTCAAAGAGGCAACCCGTTTCAGGGGTCAGAAAACACCCCCTTCCATAGTTCAACAGCTATATATCTACATTTGTCCACTATACATTAGCATTCAGTGGTAAATAGTGTTCTCAACCCCAACTGATTAAGAGTCTCAGAGCAAAACTAACTGGCACTCTGCTAATACTGCAGTGTGGAGCCATGTATGGTACTTTAAAGGGTCAAGGGTCAGTCAATTTAAAACAGATATTTTTTTCTATGGTGGCCTGAACTACTTTGTAGCTTTCTCTAAAACTTTAATGGTGAGACTCCTTCCACTGGAGGCCAAAGCGCTGCTGCTCTGACTCCAAAAATTCAGAGTGAGACTCCATCTAATAAAAGCAAGCGGGAGGAGCTGGGAACTAAGGCTTAGAGAAGAAGAAACAGAAAGAGTTTCAAAACAAAGCAACAAGCCAGTAAGGCATTATGCCAAACAAAGTGAAAGAATAGATTAGCGTAGAACTCTCATGACCATTAAAAATGTAATACAGGTCATTCATGTCTAAATACCTGTATCAGTCTCTTCCATGGACTGCTTTAAACTGTGAGGAAAAGCCCTTAATTATTCCATTGTTTTCTAGCTTCTCTGCTCCTCCCCTGATACAAGCCCGATTTATGGGGGGTACTAATGTTGAGCTTGGTTGCTGCAAACCCCAGATTAGTCATCATTGAAAGTGCTATCAGTTCCCTTGTTCTGCCCCTTCTGTCTTTTCAAGCAGGCTCAGCTGATTCTGCCACCTGATGATCCAGCTTCACTTGTTGCTAGCACCCAGGCGGCCATGATTTATAGGTTAACTGGTTGTTATGGTGCGGGCAGCATGGAAACACATTTATGCCGTGAGGCCCAGCTGCTTGCATCCTAGCAGCCAGTGATGCTGTTCCGTCCTGTGACCTACATCCCAGCAACCAATGATGCCATGCTTCTCAGCAGCCTGCGTTCTAAAAACGAATGAAGCTGGGTCGCCAGGTGGCTTTGTAACTTTGTTAATCGCTTTATCAATCGCCCCTAATTAAATATTGTTCTTTTTGCTAGATTCATTGATAGATGTATGGTTAAACAGTTTTGGGGGGATAGGGGATGTGCTGTTGACTGCATATCCCAGAAACCAGAGCCGTCTTTAAGGTAGGGCAAAAGGGGCAGCTGCCCTGGGCCCTGTCATTGTTGTAGGGCCCAAAGCAGCTGCCTCATACTTGCCAACTATCCCAGTTTACATTCCCTTGTCCCTTGAAGTTTTAGTCCTGTGCTGCTACTAATGCTGCCCAGCTCTGCCCTATTGTTGTGCACAGATGACTCAACTGCAGACCTGTGTTTACATGTAAATACTGGCATTCATATGTAAATAGCAGTGACATGCATATGAAAACAGCTGAGGCCAACTGCATTGATATGTAAATAAAGGCAGCATTCATAGGTATATCATGCCCCCCTGCAGTGAGGAGAAGATGTGCTGTAACCTATAGCAACCAGTGAGCAGTATTACTGTACAGCAATCTCTAGCAGCCAATCAACAAGCAGAAATGTGCTGTAACCTCTAGCAACTAATCAGTGAGCCTTAAGAAGTGCTGTAACCTCTAGCAACCAGTCAGTAAGCAGTAATGATATGCTGTAACTTCTGGCAACCAATCGCAATCCCTGCCTGATCTGATACAGTAAACTGATTTTAAAGTGGAAGTAAACCCACTTTTTTAACTTTTACCTACAGGAAAGCCTATAATAAGGCTTACCTGTAGGTAAAAAAAATATCTCCTAAACCTGTACGGTTTAGGAGATATTCCCCTCGGTATGCGCCGCTGACTGCAGCGGCGCATGCGCACAAGGGGGTTCTCTCCGTGAAAATCCGGCAGCGCTCGCCCGGCCGGATTTAAATCTCCCGCGCGCATGCGCGGGAGTGACGATATCGCGGCTCCGGCCACTCACAGTGCCGGAGCCGCGATACCCGGAAGAGACGCCGAGGGAGCATGTCGGCTTCCTCGGCGTGGATCGGGCGAGATGTCGGGGCCTCGTTCTAAGGTAAGTATTTCATAATGAGCTAGTATGCGGTGCATACTAGCTCATTATGCCTTTTGCTTTGCAGGTTTTAAAAAAAAAAAAAAAAAAAATGCGGGTTTACTACCGCTTTAAGTCTAGCTGCTATTTATTGTATGTCTCAGAGAAGGTGGAGAGCAAAATTGCATGGGGGGAGGGGGGCCCTAAGAAAATTTTTGCCCAGGGCCCAATCAATATTAAAGACGGCCCTGCCAGGAACAACTCCGCTATCGAGGATACCTGGCCATACAAGTGAGTGGGCTGAGGGACGTCATTGCTTGCTAAGGATTCAAGCAGCTGCTGCTTCCTTGGCAACCATCGATAGCCAGAAGCTGTCATTTTCATCTGCGCCAAAAGCCCTAAACACCCTAAATGTTTGGGCTCATCCCTAGTCCTGATAGAGCTGTGCTGCATTTTGCAGCTAAAATAATTCCCAAGTATTTGAATTTAGAAGTTTACTTGGAGTTTGGCTTTAAGTCGGAGATTGGAATCGGAGCGAGTGCACTGGGTGGAACCTTGAGTGAGATGACACATTCCGGCGGTCTTCAAACCCTGAATGGAGAGTAAATGGAATCACCGATGGCCCTCATTGATGCTATTATAGCATGAGTGATGTTCATGTTGCTAACTGTTGAATGAGGCACATAACTTATGATAATCCAGTCAATTTAGAAAGGCGCGCAAGAAAGGTTCCCTCTCTTCCACCGGATTAAGTGTTCGCGTTGACTTCTGCATTAAAGCTTTTCTTGTGTTTTTAAGGTTTTTGGAAGTCTTCCAAGCAAACCATATTTGCTCTCCATGTTTCAGTGCAATAAGACAGAACCCAGCTTGTAAATTGCCCTCTCGTGCTAGCGCAGTGACACCGCTCGTCTCCGGGGTCAGCTGAGGATTTGAAGAAACTAAAAAGGAAACGTTTGCGTTTCAGTGGAGCAGAAGTTTAGAGGCTAATGCTGCATCCCGGGATTTAACGAAGTGGCGTCAACACAGGGGAAAAAAAAAAAAAAAAAGCTTTTTGGTTGTCCCGGCCAAAGGACGAAGATCAGCCTGTTTCATGTTTCAGCGGAATAATGCAATGCTGGGTACTGTTGAAATAAACAGACCTTGACATTTAAAGAGCATTTCATAAACTGGAAGGAAAACAAATACCCAGCATTGTACACAGCTGTATTCCTTCCAAAAAGCTTTAAAACAAATGAATTTTTTGGGAGAGTGACTTGATGGATCAAACTATAATCAGGGCCTTGTTTTGGAGAGCGCTGCTCGCGGCTGCGGCTGGGACACGGGGCCAAATTTTCAGGGCTGCGTTTTAAGGACCATTAAAGCTAAAACACTATTTGATCACCGGCCAGGGTCATTTGCCCTCCTGGCCCTGAAAGCAGCTCTGTCTAGGAATAAAAGAAAGAGCTATCTTGGCTCAGGTTGTTGGTGGCTGCATTTGTCACACTCCAAAAGCCCATTTCAGTGACGTGAGTGCTGGTAAGTGACAAACATTTGGAGGTCTAAAATTGGCTATAAAATATTACTGTCTATTAGGAGCCAGTAACTGTATTTCTACAAAATGCCCAAAGCAGGCAGATTAGTAACAGTGGGCAATTGTTGGAGAATGGTTTGTGGTTGGGTCAAGCCAACTTTTTTCAAAGCCAATGGAAATCCTTTCAGATGTTGATTGACTAGGATGAAGGAAGCCATCATATGGAGGCCACATTAGTGTTCCATACAGGCTCATCTCACACGTTTCATTCCTGAAGGAGATTAACTCTTTTCTACCCAGGCCGGGGGTCCCTTCAAGTGGTTGTGTGACAGATGTTTAGATCCAATGAACACTGTGATCACACACATTCTTGGAAATGACAAGACGTGAGGGGGCGTCGTAGCAGCTACCAGCTGGAAATTGGTAACATTATAAGTTGAAGCCCGGTTGATTGGCTGTCACAGTGGCCACATGATCATGAGCTCGTCCTGACGGCTCCTAAACATGACTAGACCTCAAGAGCTGTCTATGCCCCTGTACACACGGTCGGAGATTTCGACAACCAAATCCGTCGGATTTTGTCCATCGGATCTTGTCCGAAACTGTTGCATACACATGGTTGGACTAAGTTGTCGAAAAATCCAATCATTTAGAACGTGATGACGTAATTTCGTTACGATGGGACTACGTTCAGGCTAGTAGCCAATAGCTTTGATGTAGGAATTTGATCTGAGCATGCGTGGCACTTGATCCGATAAAAATTCTCTACACATGATCGGAGTATGTTCGATCGAACCAGTTGGTCGGGAAATATTTCCAACAAGTTGGAAAATTGGGTCCGACGAATATTCTGACGGAATCAGTCAGATGCATGCCACACACACAGTCGGATTATCCGACAACGCGGTCCGATAGGACACATTCCGACGGATTCTCCGACCGTGTGTACAAGGGCTATGACAGATTGGTCCCTGTGCTGGGAGCTCATAGTGAGCACTCTGTCATCATAGAAACCTTGGCCATCCATGAACCTATGTGTGCAGTGTGTGAGAGTTAAAGTGGTATTAAAAGTAAATAAAAAAAATATGTCATACCTGCTCTGTGTTTTTGCACAGAGCAGCCAGATCCTGTTCTTCTCCTCAGGTCCCCCGTCGGCGCTCCTGGCTCCTCCCCCTTAACCAGTGCCCCAAATAACAAGCCACTGGGGCCTTCTTGCTTCTGTGCCCTGCTCTCTCCTTGTTGGCTCACTGACTGTGATTGATGCAGTTGGTTGGTGCTAAAGTTACACAATGCTCCCATCGCCCACTCCTATATGCCCAAAGGCAGGTGATTGGTGTCCGGGGACTACCCCCAGGCTGGGAAGTGAGAGAGGGGGTGGACTCCAGAGGAAAATGAGCAAGGACCCAAACTCACTGCCAGGGGAAGGATAGGGACTCCTTACTTCTGGAGGGCATATCCTTTCCACTTTGAGAGGGTCTTCCAGGACTAGGTCATAGTGGTTCGGATTGTCACTGTCCTGGACCTGTAGAGCACCAATAACTAACTCCACCTTACTGTACTGCCCTACCAAGGGTGAGCACTAAATGCAGAGTCCAATGCCAATACTTATAATTACAATACCTTTAGAGGCAATCAATTGTAAAAAGAACTTTTTGGTGTGAAGAAAAGAGTGTGGTCTTTTCAAGTAGAAAAAAGCATTTGCTCTCCTGCTGATTTTGTATGTTTGTCCACTGACAAAGAAATGATCAGTCTATACTTTTAATGGTCGGTTTATTTTAACAGTGAGAGACAGAATAACAAACATGTCCAGAAAAACGCATTTAAAAATAAATAAATTAATTTGTGTTTTAATGAGTGAAATAAGTATTTGACCCCTTTGCAAAACATGACTTAGTACTTGGTGGCAAAACCCTTGTTGGCAGAGGTCAGACGTTTCTTGTAGTTGGCCACCAGGTTTGCACACATCTCAGGAGGGATTTTGTCCCACTCCTCTTTTCATATCATCTCCAGGTCATTAAAGCGGGGTTCCACCGCCGTTTTCTTTTTTTTTTTTTTTTCGTCTTAATTGCAATAATTACGTTTTCTAATTATGTTACTTACTTTTATTTTTTCGAAAAGTGTCTTGCTGCCGTTTTTCGGTCTTAGAAAGCCTTTATAAAAACGTCTCCTGACGTTTTCCATTTTGCCTGTGGGTATGTGAAGCCCACAGGCATTGTCTTCCGGGACACTGTGCTGCTAATGTCCCAGCATGCACCGCCCGTATAATCTCGGATCTCGCGCATGCGCCGATTAAACCACTCGAGCGCAGACAACAACTCAGGTTGCCATCACAACGGGCGGCGTCTTAGGAAGTCCTGCCCCGTAGTGATGGCAACTGAGATGCGCGCGCGCAAGAGAACTCGAGCCTGGGCGCCGCACAGACTCCTGGGAAATTTAAAAAACTATCCCAGGAGCCCGTGCGGCCGACAGGAAGAGCTGACCTGCTGCTGAAGCCCCGCCCATATCCACAGCAGCACCGCCCCTTTCCGGAGATTTAAAAAAAGAGAAGATGACAGCAGCAAGGTAAGGGGGATATCCAGCGATTAGAGAACCAGATAATCCCATAGGCATAGGAATTCGGGTGGAGCTCCGCTTTAAGGTTTCGAGGCTGACGTTTGGTAACTTGAACCTTCAGCTCCCTCCACATATTTTCTGTGGGATTAGGGTCTGCAGACTGGCTAGGCAGGTACATCGTTTCGCGCAATAGAGCCGCCCTACCTCAGTATATCTGTAGTAGTCAATTTATAACTTTTTTGAAATGGAAATTTTTGTTGTTATTCTGTCTCTCACTAATAAAATAAACCTACCATTAAAATGATAGACTGATCATTTCTTTGTCAGTGGTCAAACGTACAAAATCTGCAGGGGATCGAATACCTTTTTTCCCCCTCACTGTATAATCCAGAAACCTGCCCTCTGTAGAGAGAGGGTTGTCTATTACTGAAGGGCAGTAGCAAAAAACTGAGGTTTGTTGGCAATGGGAAGGGTTATAGGGGCTGTCCTGATAACTTTGTTTGCCGGTGTTCTCACCTGAGGGTGGCAGCATATAACCCATGGTTATGATTCATGGAAGCCTGTGTCCTGTACTGTATGATTAAGAAACTAAGGTAATTATTGAAATTCTTTGGTGCGGAGAAGGTCCCAGCTCAAAAACCAGATACCACTCCAACTTCTATATTATTTGGATATTCGTAGGGTTCCAGCACTACCCTTCCATTTTCCTCCATTTTTTCTCAACACTCTGTCGGTCTCACAAGCATGCTCCTGTGTTGTCCTCCTGTCTTCCACTGAAGACTAAAAGTGTCTCTTTCAACCCACCCAACACACAGAGAACTGATTCTGAGAAATGCGATGCAGCCATCACCGGAGTACATGTAGATATGAAATGGCCTTCAAAGAGGCTGGAGGTGATAAACAACATAAAAGCCCACAATTCTGAAAACAATGTGGAATTAAGTATTAATAAATTGTTTATGATACCCAGATTTTTTTTTTTAATTATTTTTTTTTTTAGCAAACTACACACCATGCACTAAGCTTTTTACATCTTATTTAGTAGTTGTTGGGCAGTTTGCACAATCAAATTGCAATGTGTGAGGTCAGCTTCGCTCTCCAAGTGGTCTGAATGGCTGTATTATTATATCATGGCGAAAATAAATGTTATTAAAAGTCAGTGTTATCACATTCTGTAGTAGGTCTCTACCAAACGTCTGTATCTTGCTGGAATTATAATTTAGTACAGAAAGGGGGTGGGGTTATACATCCGTTTTTTTTTTGCCTGTAGTTGTCAAGGTACATTTTTTCATGCTAGAATTCTGCAGCTAGGACATCCCCTTTACATACTACTGATTCTAAAGAGCAGTTCTCATTTTGGAGCAAAACCCGCTTTTTAATTATTATTTTTTCTTTTGGAAGCAAAATCGAGACGTTGAGCGAGGGAGAGCCGAGTAAGTGAAGGAGGCGTGATCCTCCGCGTGACCCTGTTCCTCTTCCTAGAAGTTTGGCTTGTATAAAGTTATTTGCTTTGCTTAACATGACTGGGTTTGAAAACATTTTAACATTAAAGAATTAATTGAATAAGTTGTACATAGCCTTGTTGCCATCTCTGTATGTATTACGCCAATGAACTATTAAAATTGTGGTTCTCCAAAAAAAAAAAGAGAAAAAGACGTGAACTTGCTTTTTTGTATAAAACCCTAAAATTGTACATTATGTTTACAGAGATCCTGCCGATCCCTAAAAATTCAGAAGCTCCCTGTAATAGAAGTGTTAATCTCACCTCTCTGGTGGCCTATGTCTTCTACTCTTCCTCCATAAAGCCGCGTACACACGGGCGGACTGTCTGGCCAACTAAGTCCATCAGACAATCCGACGGACAGTCCGTCCTACTTTTGAATGAACGGACTTGACCACACACGATGAACAGACAGTCCGTTGAAAGCTTGCGCGATGACGTGTACAGCACGTACGACGGGACTAGAAATAGGACGTCCAATACACAGCAATGCAACCTTCGGCCGTGTAAATCCTTTCTGAGCATGCGCCATACTTAGTCCGTCCAACTAGCCTACTCACGAGCGGACTGTCCGCTGAAACCAAAGTTGGACGGACAATATTACGGAAATTCCGAAAGACTTAGTCCGCCAGACTGTCCGCTGAAAAAGTCAGCTGAAGCCCACACACGAGCGGACTGTCCACTGAAATGTGTTTCAGCGGACTAAGTTGGACAGACAGTCCGCCCGTGTGTACGCGGCTTAAGACTCTTCGGCATTCAACATTTCCTGTAGTGTCAGATGGCTGTGTTCCCTCCCCAGACTCTGGTTCCATCCTCCGACTCTTATAACACTACAAGACTCGGCAGTGAGGTAGGGGGTTGAAGAATGGAGCCATAGCACATAGTGGGTGGTCCAAACATCCAACTAGGGTTGCCACTTTTTCTTCAAGCCAAACCCGGAGTCGCGATTCGAGAGCCGCCGGGGCACCCCAGAAGAGCGGGTTCAGGGCCACTCTGTGCAAAACGAGCTGCACAGTGGAGGTAAGTATGATAGGTTTGTTATTTAAAAAAAAAAACGAACCCTTACAATCACTTTAAGTAAAAAAAGACCAGAGTACAATAGTACAAACACCCAAAAAATGGCCATCTCATATTTTGCCACAATTTTTTGGAAACAAAAAAACATGCTGATTGATAGGGGGGTTAAAATATATCAACGCACAAAACTTTTGTTTTTTTAGTTTTGAATGGGGTAGTAAACAGTTAAAACCTGTGCTTGCCACCCTGCTTGGGAATTTCACCCTCTATGTTTTCTCCTGGTGACCATTGTCACCGTGATGAGAAATTCAACATTTGACCTTGCTCCAGAACAGTGATTCTCAACCAGGGTTCCGTGGAGCTCTAGGGTTCCTCCAAAGGTTGGTAGGGGTTCCTTCAGCATTGGGCAATTTCTGCCTCTCAGATAAGTTCCCACTGACACCATTGATCTTTTTAGCTCTCTCTTAGCCCCTGTACACACGGTCGGAGATTTTGACAACCAAATCCGTCGGATTTTGTTCGAAACTGTTGCATACACACGGTCGGACTAAGTTGTCGAAAAATCCGATCATTCAGAACGTGATGACGTAATTTCGTTACGATGGGACTACTTTCAGGCTAGTAGCCAATAACTTTGATGTAGGAATTTGATCTGAGCATGCGTGGCACTTGGTCCGATCAAAATTCTATACACATGATCGGAGTATGTCCGATCGAACCAGTTGGTCGGGAAATATTTCCAACATGTTGGAAAATTGGGTCCGACGGAATCAGCCCGATGCATACCACACACAGTCGGATTATCCGACGACACGGTCCGATAGGACACATCCCAACGGATTCTCCGACCGTGTGTACAAGGGCTTAGCCCTTGTACACATGGTCGGAGATTCTGACGGAATGTGTCCTATCGGACCGTTTTTTTGGATATTCCGACTGTGTGTGGTCTCCATCGGAGTATCCGACGGACCAAGTTTTCCAACTTGTTGGTAAAATTTTCCGACAACATTATCTGATCGGACATACTCCGATCATGTGTAGAGAATTCCAATCGGACAAAGTGCCACGCATGCTCAGATCAAATTCCTATATCAAAACTATTGGCTACTAGCCTGAACGTAGTCCCGTCGTAACGAAATAACAACATCACGTTCTGAACGATCGGATTTCCGACCGTGTGCATACAACAGTTTCGGGCAAAATCCGTCGGACAAAATCCGACGGATTTGGTTGTCGGAATGTCCGACCGTGTGTACAAGGGCTTAGGAGGTAATTCTTCCCAATGACCACAAGTGTAAGGACTAGTCTTCCCACTGACCATCACACTATTGTATCATGAGTTGAAGATTTCTAATTTTTAGCAATGGGTTCCCCGAGACCGGAGAACTATTTGAAGGGTTCCTCTGTGTTGAAAAGGTTGAGAAAGGCTGCTCCAGAATTTACTCTAGAGTTGACTTTGCACCAGTACAATTTTGTTTTACATTTTTTGTGTTTACGAAACATTCATTTCATTTTCTGGTGGTTAGTTGGGTCAAGTCGATCGATGATCATTTTCATCTGTAGTGATGAAAAAAATTAGAAGGAGCGGGATGGTCAATTGTTCTTGAATTTCTAACGATGAATGTGGTTTTCGTTTGAGAAATTCCATTTGTTCAAAATCAAATGTTAAAAGGAAAGAGAATTTGAAGTTCTTTTTCGAATGACAATTATAAAGTCTCTAAAGACAGTATCAAATGTACTGCCAAGATTTTTTATATGAATGTTCATATGAAAATCTACCAGTGTAAGGCCAGCTTCACTTTGGAGAGATTTCATTCTTGTTGGGCTACAGAACAGAAGGTGAAGGGTTATGGCTCTGAGGGATCAACATCAAAAAATAAGAAAAAGATTATTCGGAAACCGCACAAAAATTCTCACTCTTCCCTATCCAAAAATATAAATAAAAAAATGGTTGGAATTAGACTTTAAATCAGTTATCTCTAAACTGTGGCCCTTTGCTTTCTTTTATCTGGCCCTTGGGGCATTATTCCTCCAGTGTCAGCAACAGCGGGGCATAGACATCAACAATGGGACATTAGTCCTCTCATTGACACCAACTATGGCACAATATTCCTCTGATTAATACCAACAATGGGGCACTATTCCTTCCATCGATACCAACGATGGGGGACTATTCCTTCCATCGATACCAATGATGGGGCACTATTCCTTCCATTGATACCAACGATGGGGCACTATTCCTTCCATTGATACCAACAATGGGGCACTATTCCTTCCATCGATACCAACGATGGGGCACTATTCCTTCCATCGATACCAACGATGGGGCACTATTCCTTCCATTGATACCAACGATGGGGCACTATTCCTTCCATTGATACCAACGATGGGACACTATTCCTTCCATTGATACTAACGATGGGGCACTATTCCTCCCACTAACACCAATGATGGGGCACTAATCCTCCCACTGACACCAATGATGGGGCACTGTTCCTCCCACTGACACCAATGATGGGGCACTATTCCTCCAATTGATACTAAGAATGGGATACCAACAATGGGGCGCTATTCCTTTCATTGATACCAATGAGGGGGCACTATTCCTCCCACTGACATCAACGATGGGGCGCTATAACCTTCCATTTATACCAACAATGGGACACTATTCTTCCCACTGTCACCAATGATGGGGCACTATTCCTCTCATTGACACTAGGGATGAGCTTCGAGTTCGAGTCGAACTCATGTTCGACTCGAACATTGCCTGTTCGCCTGTTCAGCGAACAGTGAACAATTTGGGCTGTTCGCAGCAAATTCGAAAAGCCGGAACACCCTATACAAGTCTATGGGAGAAATCTAAAGTGCTAATTTTAAAGGGTAATATGCAGGTTACTGTCCTAAAAAGTGTTTGGGGACCCGGGTCCTGCCCCAGGGGACATGGATCAATGCAAAAAAAAGTTTTAAAAACTGACGTTTTTTCAGGAGCAGTGATTTTAATAATGATTAAAGTGAAACAATAAAAGTGTAATATTCCTTTAAATTTCGTAGCTGGGGGGTGTCTATAGTATGCCTGTGAAGGGGCGCATGTTTCTGGTGCTTAGAACTGTCCCTGCACAAAAAAAGTCTTGGCACTATACCTCTCATTGACACCAACAATGGGACACTATTCCTCCCACTGACACCAATGATGGGGCACTAATCCTCCCACTGACACCAATGATGGGGCACTATTGCTCCTATTGACACCAACAATGGGGCACTATACTTCCCACTGTCACCAATGATGGGGCACTAATCCTCCCACTGACACCAATGATGGGGCACTATTGCTCCTATTGACACCAACAAAGGGACACTATTCCTCCCACTGACACCAATGATGGGGCACTAATCCTCCCACTGACACCAATGATGGGGCACTATTGCTCCTATTGACACCAACAATGGGGCACTATACTTCCCACTGTCACCAATGATGGGGCACTATTCCTCTCATTGACACCAACGATGGGGCGCTATTCCTTCCATTGATACCAATGGGGCGCTATTTCTCTCACAGATACCAATGATGGGGCATTGTTTAATCCCACTGACGCCAGGACATTTTCTACTCCCAATGGCCTCAGTCCGCCCCCCCCTGAATTTTGAAGGGCAGAAAATTGGCCCTTTGTTTATAAAGTTTGCAGACCCCTGCTTTAAACAAAACCAGCCATGAGTAAAATACTTTTTGGAATTTGGGTGTCATGTTGATCCTCTGGTTTTCTAAATCATCCAACAGATCATGTTGATGCAACTAATTTTCTATAGCGACTGAAATTTGACCACATTTTTCTATCACGCAAAGCAACTGTTATTTTTTTTTTTTTTTAAGGAAAGTCTGAGCGGCATGTTTGGTTTCAGTTAGGTTTCCTGGATGTGGATCCAGCAGAGACACTAAAGAGTTGTGATGAATCGATTCCGGAGGAAGTGGATGGCCGCCTCACCCCGCCAAACTTGTGACAGGCTCAGGTAATGTATGATATGAGAGGTCGACACCAGGTCCAGGCGTCTTGGCAAAAAACCTTTAAGAGTGTCCCACGGAGCTTCTGATGAGCAGCACAATGGATGGGAGCGGCTCCAGATGAGAGCAGAGGCCGCAGAACAAAGGAGGAGGAGAGGGGACCCCGTTGCTTGACAAATGAAGCCCCGGAATCCATATAATTTTTCTCCAACTTCAGACAGAACACATTTGTTACTAAATACGCCACGCGAAAAAAGTGCCCCCTCCCTGGCCATGCTTCGTGTTTTTGGATGCACATTTTGTACAACAAAATTCCCTATAAACATCACTCAAACAATATGACTACATTTTCCATACGTGATTCAGCACACCAAATAAATAATAAGAGGCATATAATAATGGAAAAAAAAAAACCTGAATATACGACATGTAATAATGGAAAAAAAAAAAAACTGAATATACGACATGTAATAAAATGGAGCTAAACAATAGGGCTAATTCCGGCGGGTCACAAGCCCGGTGAGTGGAGAATTAAACCCATTAGGAGGGTTTCTAACTATCCCTGAGCTACATTCCTGGGTCTATACACCTGCTGTGTCCATTTTGATGGGCTCCCACAATCCCTGCTGGATTTTATATTTGTTCTACAATGTAGAGAATGTAACAGGAGGCAGTAGGTGACACAAAGGTTGCTGTGAACAATAAAAAAGGACTAGGTGGGCAGGACTGTAGGGGTTCTAACTAACCCTGAGCTACGTTCCTGGGTCTATACGCCTGCTGTGGCCATTATTATGGGTTCTCACCATCCCTGAGCTACATTCCTGGATCTATACACCTACTGTGCCCATAATGAGGGGTTCTCACCATCCCTGAGCTACGTTCCAGGGTCCATACACCCGCTGTGCCCATTATGAGGGGTTCTCATCATCCCTGAGCTACATTCCAGGGTCTATACACCCGCTGTGCCCATTATGAGGGATTCTCATCATCCCTGAGCTATGTTCCTGGGCTATACACCCACTGTGCCCATTAGGAGGGTTTCTAACTATCCCTGAGCTACATTCCTGGGTCTATACACCTGCTGTGTCCATTTTGATGGGCTCCCACAATCCCTGCTGGATTTTATATTTGTTCTACAATGTAGAGAATGTAACAGGAGGAGTTAGGTGACACAAAGGTTGTTAGGAACAATAAAAAAAGGACTAGGTGGGCAGGAACAGAGCTGGGAATTATGGCAGAGATATTTCACTGTTGGGAGCATCCAAGCCAGCGTCCACCTAACTCAAAATATCACTGAAGATGGACTGATCCTTTAATTGGTTACAGCTGCGTGTGTTTTTTTTTTTTTTCAATATTCTCAATAAAAATCTTTAATACTTTTTTAATAAAAAAAATAAAAATAAAAAAAAGGATGACATAACACTGAAATTGAAGTGAAAAAAAAAAACTGGTGCGTCGTTTGAAGAACTGGACAGTTATTAATAACTTTCCTGGGAAAATGAATTGTTAGCTCTGGGAATCTCTACAACTTATCAGACATAAAAAAAAAAACATGATTCAAATACGAGCAGTATTCTTGTAGGAACAGTTTACTATTTGGTGTAGACCAGTGGTCTACAAACTGTGGCCCTTTGCTTCCCTTTATCCAGCCCTTGGGGCACTATGCTTCCAACTATGGGGGATACCAGGCATGAGGAACACTTTATTGACACCAACAGTGGGACATAATTCCTTCCACTGACATCAGTGATGGGGCACTATTCCTCCCAATGATGGGGCACGATTCCTTCCACTGAGATCAATGATGGGGCACTATTCCTCCCAATGATGGGGCACTATTCCTTCCACTGAGATCAATGATGGGGTACTATTCCTCCCAATGATGGGGCACTATTCCTTCCACTGACATCAATGATGGGGCACTATTCCTCCCAATGATGGGGCACTATTCCTTCCACTGAGATCAATGATGGGGCACTATTCCTCCCAATGATGGGGCACTATTCCTTCCACTGAGATCAATGATGGGGTACTATTCCTCCCAATGATGGGGCACTATTCCTTCCACTGACATCAATGATGGGGCACTATTCCTCCCAATGATGGGGCACTATTCCTTCCACTGAGATCAATGATGGGGCACTATTCCTCCCAATGATGGGGCACTATTCCTTCCACTGACATCAATGATGGGGCACTATTCCTCCCAATGGTGGGGCACTATTCCTTCCACTGAGATCAATGATGGGGTACTATTTCTCCCAATGATGGGGCACGATTCCTTCCACTGAGATCAATGATGGGGCACTATTCCTCCCAATGATGGGGCACTATTCTTTCCACGGACATCAATGATGGGGCACTATTCCTCCCAATGACACCAATGAGGGGGCAAGATTCCTTCCACTGACATCAATGATGAGGCACTATTCCTCCTCCTACTACCCGCAGGTACTATGTATTTTTATTGTTTATCACCAACGAACACTGAGCCCGATGCTTTTTCTACTCCCACTGCCCACAGTTCACCTCCCTTAATGTTTGAAGAACAGTAAACTGGCCCTTTGTTTATAATGTTTGGAGTCCCGTGGTGTAGACTGTGTTCAGAGACCCTGTTATTGGTGCCAAAAAAAGGTGTCAACTTGGAAAACAGTGACTTTGGTAAGGGTTAGAGTGAGGGTTAGGGTTGGTGTTTCCCTTAGAAGAACAAGGTTAGGACTCAGGGATTGGAATTGGGACCTCCCCCAAAGGTCAGCAGGCGTGTCCACCAGAAGTAAAAGGTCAAGTTTCGGGCTGACCCACTCCCACCAAAGTGTTCCACCTACCCCAACTAAGTCAGGGCAGGAACAAGTTGGGGCAAGCGGACTAGTGAGCATTGTGACTTTGTAGGAACCACTTCCAAGTCACCCTAACCTCTATGCTATCTACATAGAGTTTGCAGGTTCTCCCGTTTTGTGTGTGGAGGTTTCCTCCAGCTGGTCTGGTTTCTTTCTACAACCCAAAAACGTAGAAGGTAAAATGTCTTCTGTCTAGCTTCTCTGTGCCCATGACCAAAGACGGCGGTAAGCTACTTTTTTTTAACCAAGGTGGAAGAGGTCACAGGCTAGAGGAGTCTCTCGAGATAAGCAGTAGGCAGCAGACCCATCTAGAATCTGCATGGTTATCAGATAGGCACAGAGCCGGGACAAGGGGTGGGCAGGAGGGAAAGCTGCCCTGGGTACAGCGGAGCAAAGGGACAGAGAATGGACACAGGGCTATAAACCCATGCAAAGGCATGCATTATCAGTGGGGAAAGGGGTGCGCAGTTTCGCATCCTTGACCTGGGTGCTAGAAGAACCTGTCCCAGGACTGGATTGGCAGTATGGACAGTAAGCTGCTTACATAGCCAATGCCAGCTACACCACAAGGACTAGAGTGATGGGGTTACCACCACTCCAGGTAGGTCTGCTGAAACAAAACATTTTTTCCTCCAGGAAATGAAGAGCCCCAGGTGCCGGCTAATGCATATAGAAAATCAAAGCGAGTAGAAAATTCTGGACAGCCGCACTCCAAATGAACTTCTCCATATACCTATATATAGCTATGAGTAAGCACTACGTTTAGTGTGAAACGCGTCAGTTTGTTTTTGGTTCTGTATTACTTTGCTGTGACATGTACAGTGTGATCCTGATGTTCTAATAAAGCCACGAGAAATTTCATTTGGAGTGCGGCTGTCCAGAATTTTCTACTCTACCTTGATTTACAAGGATTAGAGTGTAAGCTCTTTTGGGGAACTCTTGCTTTAGGCATCAGCATGACCGGCTTAGGTAGTTTTTTTGGTGCCAAAAAAAGTCCACAAGTTTAGGGGTTGGGTCAAAGTATATCTAAAACGAATTATTTTTTTTTCATTTGAATATAGTGATGAGGGGTTAGAACCGCCGTCAGGTTGCTAACTATTTAGAATACTGATCAGTTAGCAATACAAAACAAGTCTTTAGCTGAGCCCAACGGCTTGGGTTTGACAGCTCTTCACAAAACAAACCCCACCCAACCCTCTTCCAAAGGGGAATCCCAACAGCTGAATCTGTATTGGGAGGACCTTCACCATTTACAACAGGAGGACTATGGTAGGTACTGGTATAACTGGATATAGAATTACTTGGGTGGATTTTTGAAAAATCTTTCAGAAGATGAACTTAACCCACATTTATGTTTGGCATAAGGTCCCACTGTACACAAATTTCTTCGGCAAATCAATTTTACAAATATGCTGCAAAGTGTCTTACCTGGAGATCCTGCCAGTAACCGTACTTCCTGTTGTAGTCTGACAACACTTAAGCCCCATACACACTATTGGTTGTTGTGCAGATTTTTGTCTTCAGATTTACCAAAACCATATAGTGCAAGGGCCCTGCCCGACTGCATACCAATTGAAACCCTTATGCCGCGTACACACAATCGGAAATTCGGCCAGCAAAAGACCGATGAGAGCTTTTTGTCGGAAAAGGCGACCGTGTGTATGCTCCATTGGATTTTTTCTGGCCGATTTTCCGCCAGCAAAAGTTTGAGAGCAGGTTCTCAATTTTTTCAGATGAAAAAAGGTTCGATCGGAAATTCCGATCGTCTGTAGCAATTCCGACGCGCAAAATTCCTACGCATGCTCGGAAACAATCCGACGCATGCTCAGAAGCATTGAACTTCATTTTCTCGGCTCCTCGTAGTGTTGTACGTCACCGCGTTCTTGACGGTCGAAAGTTCAGAGAACTTTTGTGTGACCGTGTGTATGCAAGACAAGTTTGAGCGGAATTCTCTCGGAAAAAACATTCAAGATTTTTCCGACGAGAATTCCGAGCCTGTGTATGCGGCATTAAAGCGGGAGTCCGCCGTTTTTTTTGTTTTTTTTAAAAGCCAGCAGCTACAAATACTGCAGCTGCTGACTTTTAAAATAATGACACTTACCCGCCCAGCGCGCCCGCGATGTCGGCACCCGAAGCCGATCTCTCTAACGTCTCTCGGGTGCTGCCGCCGCCATCTTGTGTATGGGAATCAGGAAATGGAGCCTTTCGGCTTCATTTCCCGGTTCCCTACTGCGCATGCGCGAGTCGCACTGCGCAATAAGGATGGTCCCCGCTGTCTCTGGGATCCGTGTGTTTCCCAGCAGGCAGCAGGGGACCTTCGGAAAGGGGCGTAGATTCTGCGGAAAGGGGCGTACCTTCTGCAGAATCTACGCCGGAAGTGGGTGTAGATACCTGTACTGTACAGGTACCTGCACCCCCTCCCCCCCTGAAAGGTGCCAATTGTGGCGCCGGAGGGGGGGAGGGTTCCAATGAGCGGAAGGTCCACTTTAGGGTGGACCTCCGCTTTAAGGTTTGATCTCATATTATATAGTGTTGGTAAATCTGCAGAAAATCTAATCTTGTGTATGGGGGTCTAAGATACTGCCTTGAAATTGGCAGTAGTGTTGGCAGCCTGTCCTGTGAGCGCCTTCAGTTGGTCGTTCTGCCCATCCAACAGACCCGGTAGACAATAGCCCACTGAAGGAGATCCTTTCACATGGTGAATGGGTCTACCTCATAAACCTCTGCTGTATAACCTCTCCATATAATAGGGGAAGATTTACTAAAACTGGAGAGTACAAAATTTGGTGCAGCTCTGCATGGTAGCCAATCGGCTTCTAACTTCAGCTTGTTCAATTACCCCCTTGACCATTGGAAGATTTCCCCCCTTCATGACCAAGCCAATTTTTAAACACACGGCACTGCGTTACTTTAACTGACAATTGCGCAGTCGTGCGACACTGCACCTAAAAAAAATATATATATATATATATATATATATATATTTTTCCCCACACATAGAGCTTTCTTTTGGTGGTATTCAAACACCTCTGCGGTTTTTATTTTTTGTGCTATAAAATAAAAAAGACCGACAATTTCGAAAAAAATATTAAAAAAACTATATTTTTTTTACTTTCTGCTATAAAATATATCCAATAAAAAAAAATGTGTTCATAAATTTAGGCCAATTTGTATTCTGCTACATATTTTTGGTTAAAAAAAAAATTCCCAATAAGCGTATACTGATTGGTTTGCGCAAAAGTTATAGCGTCTACAATCTACGGGATATTTTTCTTGATTATTATTATTTTTTTTACCAGCAATGGCAATGATCAGCGACTTATTGCGGCAGACAAATCAGACACCGACACTTTTTGGGGACCAGTGACACCAATACAGTAAAAATAAGCACCGTCACTGTACTAATGACGCTGGCTGGGAAGGGGTTAACAATCGGGGTCGATCAAAGGGTGAACTGTGTGCCCAGCTGGTGTTTCAGCGTAGTGGGGGAGGGGCTTTTACTAGTGGAAGGCATGGATCCGTGTTCCTGCTTTACAGGATCCATGTCTTCTGTACTGACAGAACGGCAATCTGTCTTGTTTACATAGGCAGATCGGCATTCTTCCTCTGTACCTAAGCATCGGCGGGTGCTCATCGATCAGCTGGAGCAGGCCAACAGCGGCAACAGCAGACGTGCAGGATCACTCCAAAGACGTGCTGGTAGGTTAATTAGACCTTGTCTTTAAAAAATAAAAAATAAACAAATTGGCCTTAATATGTGTATGTCAATGTTGTATGTATTTGTAAGCGTGTCAGGACCTTACGGGGTAAAGGACCATGCAAAGCCGCAGATGGACTCTGGTGGCAAGAAAGTGCCCTGAGGCGATTCAGTTCGCATAGGTAGCGCTATACAGGTCACTCACTCACTCACCCACGTGCAGGATCACTTACTGCCGCTGTATAAACAAGTTATACGGTTGGCAAGTGGTTAAATCGGTTGTATACCGCTGGACATTTTAGATTTTTTTCCCCTGCAAGATAAAGTCATAATGTGCTAGTATGCATGGCATACTAGCACATTATGTGAAACTTACCTTAAAACAAAGCTGTTCCAGCACCGCAATGTCATCGCTGCAGGGGCTCCCATCTTTACCCATCTTACATCTGGGTTCGGGGGCTCCAGCTCTGTTACTGGCCAAAGCCGCCGTTCACGGCACAGAGTTCTGAAGGGACGGCACGGATGGCCATTTTTTCAGAGCGCATGCGCCAGTGACGTCACTGGCTGCATGTAATGTAAATATTTCCTAAGCAGTGCCCATTTAGGAGACATCTACAGTACCTATAGGTATATATAAACAACGAGGAGGGAATTTTGGGACTTTAAATGAAGTACAATTAAGTACCTCCATCCCGGTAATTAATACGCACAAAAAAGGGGAAGTTTGGGACTTTAAAGCGGAGGTCCACCCTAAAGTGGACCTTCCGCTCATCGGAACCCTCCCCCCCTCCGGTGCCACAATTGGCACCTTTCGGGGGGGAGGGGGGTGCAGATACCTGTACAGTACAGGTATCTGCACCCACTTCCGGGATAGCTCTCTGCGGAAAGGGGCGTATATTACGCCCCTTTCCGCAAGTGCCTGCCCCTTTCCGCAAGTGCCCCGCTGCCTGCTGGGAAACACACGGATCCCAGAGGCAGCGGGGACCGTCCTTATTGCGCAGCGCAACTTGTGCATGCGCAGTAGGGAACCGGGAAATGAAGCCGAAAGGCTCCATTTCCTGATTCCCATACCCAAGATGGCGGCGGCAGCACCCGAGAGACGATCTAGAGATCGGCTTCGGGTGCCGATATCGCGGGCGCGCTGGACAGGTAAGTGTCACTATTTTAAAAGTCAGCAGCTGCAGTATTTATAGCTGCTGGCTTTTTAAAAAAAAAAAAAAAACGCGGAGTCCCGCTTTAAATGAAGCACTTGGATAGTGAAAGACAGAAATATTTCATTAAGCCATATTGATTTGTTTAATTGAATGTTCAATAAAAGTCTACTCATTATAAATAAATCCAATTCATAATATGTGTAAACATTAATACAATAAAAACATAATATATGACGTAATATATAGTATCCACGTATAACTACACATGACAGTAATAAATAAATGAATTAAGTAATGTGGCAGAATAGTGGCCATGATAGCATATCCGACATCGACAAATGTATGCACATGGTAGATATGCATCCCATAAATAAAAACAAAATTAAATTTGTAATAAATGGTCAAGAACTTCAAAGTAAATGGTCAAGGACTTATGAATGTGGTTTCATATACAGTGTAACTAGAGCATCAAAATACAAAGCTCGACGCGTTTCGTGGGTGTCTCCCCACTCATCAGGAGCTGATGCTACCACAAAGTTCCTATAAAGAATAAAATAGAAATTATAAGAATAATGTACTGACCAGTAGATAAAAATAATAAATTCATGAGAGTGTGTTATGAATAGGTAGTTTGGCCAAGGCGGACTCACCAGTCCAGGCGACAAATGCGGTGGGCGCTGGGCGGGCCAGGGACAAACTCCCTCCACGGGAACTGAGGCGGCAAATAGATGGATACGATATCCGGCACAGAAGGAGTGTACCAGCATGAGAAGGTGTGCCAAATGGTGGAAGATTTGGTAGTGGTAGAAACCAAAAAATCTGAGGACAGATTGATAATTATAAGTATGGACAAAAATGGTGTTGATACTAAGAAGTGAATGTGAAAATAAATCTACAACAGCAAACTTAAAAGGATGATGAACACAAAGCAGTGTGATGTTGAGTGGTGAGTGTGCAAGAATAGCTGACATCTTAAATAAAGAAAGAGTATGAGAGAGTGAAATGGATATGTGTATGAGAGTGTGAATGCATGGGGTGTAATAAGTGTGGGAATGAAAAGTGAGGTATGTGTTGATGGTAATAGACAAGAAGGGATGACCAATTAACCATAAGCAAAGAATTATCAATCTGTCCTCAGAATTTTTGGTTTCTACCACTACCAAATCTTCCACCATTTGGCACACCTTCTCATGCTGGTACACTCCTGTGCCGGATATCGTATCCATCTATTTGCCGCCTCAGTTCCCGTGGAGGGAGTTTGTCCCTGGCCCGCCCAGCGCCCACCGCATTTGTCGCCTGGACTGGTGAGTCCGCCTTGGCCAAACTACCTATTCATAACACACTCTCATGAATTTATTATTTTTATCTACTGGTCAGTACATTATTCTTATAATTTCTATTTTATTCTTTATAGGAACTTTGTGGTAGCATCAGCTCCTGATGAGTGGGGAGACACCCACGAAACGCGTCGATGCTTTGTATTTTGATGCTCTAGTTACACTGTATATGAAACCACATTCATAAGTCCTTGACCATTTACTTTGAAGTTCTTGACCATTTATTACAAATTTAATTTTGTTTTTATTTATGGGATGCATATCTACCATGTGCATACATTTGTCGATGTCGGATATGCTATCATGGGCACTATTCTGCCACATTACTTAATTCATTTATTTATTACTGTCATGTGTAGTTATACGTGGATACTATATATTATGTCATATATTATGTTTTTATTGTATTAATGTTTACACATATTATGAATTGGATTTATTTATAATGAGTAGACTTTTATTGAACATTCAATTAAACAAATCAATATGGCTTAATGAAATATTTCTGTCTTTCACTATCCAAGTGCTTCATTTAAAGTCCCAAACTTCCCCTTTTTTGAGCACTACCTATAGGTAAGCCTTATTACTGGCCTACCTATAGGTAAAAGTCAGTAAAGGAAGTTAACTTCCTCTTTAATCTCTTCCAGACCGCCCACCTTACATATACTGGGGCAGGGTGGCCCAGCTGTGCAAAATCCCGTGCCTGTACGTGATTTTGTACACGAGGTCTGGGGCGCACGCCGCCGGAGACCTGCTTCTGTTATGATTGGACAATGAAGGAACCAATCAGCGGGTCCGCCGCTCTGTGAGGAAGGAAAATGGAGATCTGCTTGGCAGAAACACTGATCTCTGTTTTCCTCCAGTCACAGCATTCCCCCCCCCAGTTTGAGAGCACCCCCTAGGAACACACTTAACCCTTTGATCGCCCCTGCTGTTAACCCCTGCCCTGCCATTTATACAGTGACAGTGCATTTTTTTTATTTATTTTTTTAGCTGTGATCACTGTATTGGTGGCACTGGTCCCCAAAAAGTGTCAAATTTGTCTGCCACAAAATCGCTGATTGCTGCCATTACTAGTAAAACCAATTAAAAAATAATTGAAAGTCCATAAAAAATATCCCATAGTTTGTAGACGCGATAACTTTTGCACGAACCAATAAATATACGCTTATTGGTATTTTTTTTTTTCCAACCAAAAACTTGTAGCATAATACACATTGGCCTAAATTGATGAAGAAATTTGAATTTTTTAAAAAAATCATTATTGGGTGTGTTTTATAGCAGAAAGTAAAAAAAATTATATATTTTTTCAAAATTATCGCTCTTTTTTTGTTTCTAGCGCAAAAAAATAAAAACCACAGAGGTGATCAAATACCACGAAAAGAAAGCTCTATTAGTGGGGGGGGGGGAGAGGACATCAATTTTATTTGGGTAGTGTCACACGACCACGCAATTGCCAGTTAATGCGATACAGTGCCGTATCGAAAAAAAAAAAAAAAAGGCCTGGTCAGGAAGGGGGTAAAACCCTTCTGGGGCTGAAGTAGTTAAGGTTTGACAAAAAAATAAATAAAAATCTGGAAGCCGATTGGTTTCTTTGCAGAGCTGCACATTTTACACTCTCCAGTTTTTCTAAATTGTGTCCCCATTGTGTCACCAAATCAGATACAACCATCTATGGCTGATTGGAAGCATGGAACTGTGAGGGCCACATGAGGGCCGGATCGGGCCCACGGGCCTTGTGTTTGACTCAAGTGCTCTAGAGAGATATACTTTGTTCATTTTTCACTTACAATCCCTTTAATGGTTCGCCTGGAATTTAGCCGTAACCCCCCCCCCCCCCCCCCCCTCCCCCGTCATACAGAACTTGGCAAAAGTTTTCTACATAGTTTCAGCAAAGGATCCATCATCATTTAAAGTGATATTACAATACGCAGGAAGACTCTGGTGGTTGGTTTTTGTTTCTTCTTTAAAATAAAACAATTCTTAAAAAAATAAAAAATAAAATAAAAAAGAAAGTTTACAAAAAAGACAATTAAATGTATCAGGCGTGTTAATGAACTAACATTCAACAGATCAGCTTATCACTCTGTATTGTGGCCACAATAAATCTAATGAAAAAAAAAAAAAAAAAAAGAACAGGTAAGTTAACATTAAAGGTCAACCCTCCCCAAAAAAAAAAGTTTACATGATTTCCGGCAAAATGAATGACATGCCACTCTTTAAAAATATCAGGACGACACTGCGCAGGCGCGGTTCACCGTAGTCAAGAAGCTGATCGGTGACGCTGGAGCGTGCCTGGAGACAAGGAAAGACTGGAGGGGGATCAGCAGCAGAGATAAAATAAAGAAATTAGGGGGAAAAAAAAGGCAAAAAAACTTATCTTATAGAGAAAAAAAAAAGCAACCGTCTATGATACACAGTATTTTTGCAAAGTAAACATCAGGCTCCATTCACACCTGAGCGGTCTGAATCACGATTCGCATTTGTGGCAAATCTCGGGACGCTTGTGCGATGCCATCACCTCTTAATGGCAACACCATTAAAATCGCAGCGCAATTTTGGCTTTGGTTGTAGCGCAATAAAACACACTGCAATCGCAGCAAATCGCATCAGCGGACCGCTTTTTTTTGAGCGACAGGCTCGCGCATTGCAGCGCAATTTATCGCGATTGGGGTGCCATCAAGTCATGGAATTGCACAAGCGGCCCGCGATTTAGAATCGGAGGCGGGGCCACGACGATTCCTGGCCGCGATTCGCATTTGCCGAAAAATCTCGGGACGCTTGTGCGATTGCCATTACTTCTTAATGGCACCCCAATCGCAGGGCGCGGTTTTGGCTTTGATTGCCGCGCAATAAAAACGCACTGCAATCACGCCAACTTGCAACGCACGTCGCTTATTTGAGCGACAGCATTGCGCGTTGCTGCGATTGCAGTGCAATTCACTGGGCAGCAAAATTTGCGCCGTGATTGGGGTGCCATTAAGAAGTAAGGGAATTGTACAAGGGTCTCGCTATTTAGAATCACGACGATTCCGCCCGTGATTGGCATCTGCGGCAAACCTTCAGATGCTTGTGTGATGCCATTATTTCTCAATGGCATCCCAATCACGTCGCAATTTTGGCTGGATTGTGGCGTGATAAAACGCACTGCAATCGCGGCAAATTGTGACACTTCTTTTGAGTGACATCTTCGCGCGTTGCCGCGCAATTCATCGGGCAGCAAAATATGCTCTGCGTTTGGGGTGCCATTAAGAAGTAATGGCATTGCACAAGCGTCCCGCAATTTAGAATCGCGGGCAGAATCGCGACGATTACGCCCGCGATTAGCAATTGCGGCAAACCTCCGGATGCTTGTGCGATGCCATTACTTCTTAATGGCACCCCAATCACGTTGCAATTTTGGCTCGATTGTGGTGCGCTAAGACGCACTGCAATTGCGGCAAATCCTGACGCTTCTTTTGAACGACATCATCGCACGTTGCCGCACAATTCACCGGGCAGCAAAATAGCAATGCACAAGTGTCCAGCGATTTAGAATCGCGATGATTCCCCCCGCAATTCGGATCACTCAGGTGTCAACAGAGCCTTACGGTTTACAGTCACTGCTGTATAGCTGCTGTGCAATGCAATTCATACCATTTTCTTCAGTTTGCCCCGTAGACCGGGTTCAGATTACCAACAACTACTGACAGTCCCAAGGCTTCTCTTCTATTGCACATACATCTTTCTGGAAATTTCCACAGGATCGAGACAATACCAAAATGATAAACATAACCAAATAATACACAGTAGTATATAACCTGTTCTTTAAATAAAATAAAAAATAAAATAAAAAACATTAAAGCTGAACTTTGGGATAAGCGAATACACGTTGTATGTCTACCAGATCTGAGAAATAATTCAGTTTTAAACTTTACCTCTGTGCAGGACTAAAGACCAGTCACTGCTGCTCTCTCTCCTTATGCAAGGTAACTGGTCTTGTCACCGCCCCCCTCCTGTAGTGGGTGGGGGCCTGCTGGGTCCCTCCCACAGCTGTGCTCTCTGCACAGGCAATGTAGGGGACAGCGATGACATCACAGTTTCTCTACTGAGAAATGCATTTTAACCACTTCAGCCCTGGAGGATTTGGCTGCTCAATGACCGAGCCATTTTTTGCGATTCGGCACTGCGTCGCTTTAACTGACGGTCGTGCGACGTTGCACCCAAACAATATTGATGTCTTTTTTTTCCCCACAAATAGAGCTTTTTTTTGGTGGTATTTGATCACCTTTGGTTTTATTTTTTGCGCTATGAACAAAAAAAAAAAAACGCAACCATTTTGAAAAAAAAAATAAAAATAAAACACAATATTTTGTACGTTTTGCTATAATAAATATCCCTTTAAAATAAAAAAAAAATAAAAAAAGTCTCCGTTTAGACAGATATGTATTCTTCTACATATTTTTGGTAAAAAAAAACAAAAAAAAAAACAGATTGGTTTGCGCAAAAGTTATAGCGTCTACAAAATAGGGGAAAGATTTATAGCATTTTTATTATTATTATTTTTTCTTTTTACTAGTAATGGCGGCGATCTGTGATTTTTATTGGGACTGCGACATTATGGCGGACACTTTTGACACATTTTTGGGACCGCTGGCATTTATACAGCGATCAGTGTATAAAAATACACCGATTACTGTAAAAATGTCACCGGCAGGGAAGGGGTTAACACAAGGGGGGCGCTCAAGGGGTTAACTGTGTCCCCCTGTGTGTGTTTCTAACTGCAGGGGGAGTGGGACTGACATAGAGGGGATGACAGATCGTGGTTCCTAGCTAATAGGAACACACTATCTGTCACTCCTCACAGAACAGAACATGGATGCGTGCGTTTACACACACACACACATCCCTGTTCTGCCTCTCGTACACGCGATCACTCGTGGCCGGCGGTCATCACGGCCGTTGGCCATGAGTATCGGCACCCCCGCAGTGCAGTGGGCACACGCGCATGCTATCCTGAGCCGACATATAGCTACGACGGCTCGTAGGATCATGCCGACCTGCCGCAGTATAATGATGGCGGCGGGTCAGCAAGCCGTTAGAAAATGGCTTTGTGACCAGTATTCAGATGAGTCCAAGGAGAGGGTGAAATGCGTTAGAAGGATTCTGGGCCCCTCCCACAGCTCTGCTCTCGGCACAGGCTATGTAGATGACATCACTGTTACTCTGGCGGCTATCAAGGAATATATTAAAAAGGGCTTTGTGACCAAAATACAACTCTAAGTTTCAGGAGTGGGTGAAACACGTTACTGGAAGGATCTTGTGTCCCTCCCACAGCTTTGCTCTCTGCACAGGCCATGTAGAGCAATGTTTCCCAACTCCAGCCCTCAGGTACCCCACACAGGTCATGTTTTTAGGATTTCCCTCAGATGAAACAGCTGTGCTTAATTACTAAGGCAGTGAAACCGATCAAATGTGCAAAATAATGGAGAGCCTGAAAACAGGACCTGTTGGAGGTACTTGAGGACTGGAGTTGAGAAACATTAATGCAGATCAGTTCTCAACCAAGTACCCCCAAACAGGCCATGTTTTGGGAATTTCTTTTAGAGGAAATAGCTGCCCAAAATACAAAGCCATTGACTCTGATTTGAAGCCCCTGTGCAAGATAAAGGAAACCCTACAAACATGGCCTGTTGGGGTTACTTGAGGACAGGGTTGAGAACCACTGATGTAGAGGACATGGATGCGACCATGGCTATTGAGGAATATACGGGGGGTTGTTCAAAAAAGTTTCTGCACTTTTTTAAACTTTAAAAAAGGCGCTGAAACAATTTGTGACCAGTAGTCAGAGGAGGGGATGAAACGCGTTAGTAGAAGGATCTAGAGTCCCTCCCACAGCTCTGCTCTCTGCACAGGCTACGTAGAGGACAGGGATGGCATCACCGCTACTCTGGTGGCTATTGAGGAATATATTGAAATAAATGGTTTTGTGACTAGAAAACAGCTCTGACTCCCAGGAGGGGGTGAAATGTGTTAGTGGAAGGATCTGGAGTCCCTCCCACAGCTCTGCTCTCTGCACAGGCTATGTAGAGGACAGGGATGGTGACACCGGTACTCTGGAGGCTATTGAGGAATATATTTAAACAAATGGTTTTGTGACCAGAATACAGCTCCGAGTCCCAGGAGGGGGTGAAACGCGTTAGCGGAAGGATATGGAGCCCCTCCCACAGCTCTGCTGAGGCTATGCACAGCACAGTGATGATGTCGCTGCTACTTTTCAAGAGGTAAAGTCTAGTTTTGCAAAGGCATTTGCAGCACACAAAGTGGAATTAGATCCTTTGTTGCTATTGAGAAAATATCTGTAAATGAAAGATTGAAAGCCCCGGAGTTCAGCTTTAAAGTTGAAACAACAAAAAAAAAAAAAAAAAAAGCAAAAACAACTGAAATGAATGCAGGATAAACTATACAACTTGACATAAAACAGAAACATTAAATGCAAAGACTTTCTTTTTGCCAGAATCTGCTATCAGATTTGTGAAGGCAAATTGGGCAATACCGGCAATTCCAAAAGGCAAATAATAACCGCATTACACAGCGACTCCTCCCCCTCAGCTTGGTGACACGAGAGCGCAACTTCAATGGGGGAAAACCGTTACCGCGAGTTCTTTGGATGTGAAGAAGTCAACAGATGTTCTCCAGATACTATGAAGCTCGTAGACATCACCGCGTACGTAAATAATGTCCGGAGACGTCTCTGAAGGAAGTCATTGAGATGCACTGGAAGGAAAATGAACCGCGAAGATCGATACCCGCGCGGATGGATGAAGCTCCTCCATTGGGTGCGCTGCGATGATGTCATCAGAGAGGAGGAGGGGGGGCATACCGCCGCTCTCCCCATCACAAGCTGCCGATGTTGGGGAAACTCTTTAGCTTCTCGGGAAAGTCGTCTTTATATAGGACGGGGTCTGCCCGGTGCTCCACCACCTTCAGGGGCATGGTGCCAAAGACACTGGCGAATTTATTAATGCATTCTGACCTGGGAGGAGGAAGAAGAGAGAAGACAGTGAAGAGGAGAGAAGAAGAGGAGGAGAGAAGAAGAAGAGAGAGAAGAGGAAGAGAGAGAAGAAGAAGAGAGAGAAGAAGAAGAGAGAGAAGAAGAAGAGAGAGAAGAAGAAGAGAGAGAAGAAGAAGAGAGAGAAGAGAGAAGAGAGAAGATAGAGAAGAAGAAGAGAGAGAAGAAGAAGAGAGAAGAGAGCGAAGAAAAGAGCGAGAAGAAGAGAATCAAGAAGAGAGCAAAGAAGAGAGCGAAGAAGAGAGCAATCAAGAGAGCGAAGAAGAGAGCGAAGAAGAGAGCGAAGAAGAGAGCGAAGAAGAGAGCGAAGAAGAGAGCGAAGAAGAGAGCGAAGAAGAGAGCGAAGAAGAGAGCGAAGAAGAGAGAAGAAGAAGAGGGAAGAGAGGAGAGAGGAGAGAAGAGTGAAGAAGAGAGGAGAGAGGAGAGAAGAAGAGAGAGGAGAGAAGAAGAGAGAAGAGAGAAGAGAGAAGAGAAAGAGAGCGAAGGAGAGAGCGAAGGAGAGAGCGAAGGAGAGAGCGAAGGAGAGAGCGAAGGAGAGAGCGAAGGAGAGAGCGAAGGAGAGAAGAAGAGAGAAGAGAAAGGAGAGAGGAGAGAAGAGAGAAGAAGAGAGAAGAAGAGAGAAGAAGAGAAGAGAAGAAGAGAGAAGAAGAGAGAGGAGAAAGGAGAGAAGAGAAAGGAGAGAGCGAAGGAGAGAGCGAAGGAGAGAGCGAAGGAGAGAGAAGAAGAGAGAAGAGAGAAGAAGAGAGAAGAGAGAAGAAGAGAGAAAGGAGAGAGCGAAGGAGAGAGCGAAGGAGAGAGCGAAGGAGAGAGCGAAGGAGAGAGCGAAGGAGAGAGCGAAGGAGAGAGCGAGAGAAGAAGAGGGAAGAGAGGAGAGAAGAGAGAGGAGAGAAGAGAGAGGAGAGAAGAGAGAGGAGAGAAGAGAGAGGAGAGAGGAGAGAAGAGAGAGGTGAGAAGAGAGAGGAGAGAAAAGAAGAGAGCGAAGAAGAGAGCGAAGAAGAGAGCGAAGAAGAGAGCGAAGAAGAGAGCGAAGAAGAGAGCGAAGAAGAGAGCGAAGAAGAGAGCGAAGACAACGTGATTTATGATGCTGGGATGCAGGAACTGCTAATAAACATTTATAGATATTTCAGCAATTTACCAAACTGCAGACTTCTACTTTCAATGCTTTGATATCTACAGCTATGATTTTTTTTTTTTTATAGATAACTTTACTGTTGCTCATCAAAAGCGTGTAATAAAATTTCACTTTATTGTGAAACAAGAACATACAATAAAAGAATACAGGCCGGGAACGCAAAGCTACAGTGCCTTGAAAAAGTATTCATACCCCTTGACATTTTCCACATGTTGTTATGTTATAACCAAAAAAAAAAAAGTAAATGAATTTTATTGAGATTTTATGTGAAAGACCAACAGAAAGTGTCACATAATTGTGAAGCGAAAGGAAAATGATAAATGCATTAAGGTGAAAAAGGTGCTGCAGCTGACCCAGACCCCCCCCCCCCCTTTTTTCTTACCCGAGCCCCGATCTGATCCAGCGATGTGCCGCTGTCTCTCTCCACATGGGACAGATCTGATATCAGCAGGAGCCATTGACTCCCGCTGCTGTCAATCAAATCCAGTGACACGGGAGCTGGGGGCTGAGACCTGCTGTATGCGTCAATGGAGAAGCAGGACTAGAGAGGGAAAGCGGTTTTCCATGGGGGCACCCGATGAAGAGGGGGGGGCCTGGAGCGCCGGTGGGGGGAAAAGGATTGGGGCTGCTCTGTGCAAAATGATTGCACAGAGCAGGTATATATATATTAGGGCTGCAGAAATTAACGATTAATTCCTCGATTAATCGTTAAATTCTTTTGATCTGTACTCACCTCTCCGCTGGCTTCCGGGTCTTCAGGGAGTTCCGTCAGAGATCCGGTGACATCATGGACATCGACGTCACTGGACTCCCCCCCCTATCCCCAGTCATTGACGGTGCCCACGCTGGACAATGGTAAAGTAATGGAATACAGCAGGCGCCTGACCGATCCAATCATGGCCTGAAAGGCTTCGACTGAGTGGGTGTGTCTGCGAATTGCAGAGGTGTGGCTGCGAGCTGGTTTTGTGATTGGCCGGACACGCCCCATGCTAATGATACGTGACCCTTGCTGGGAATAAACCAGCATTGGAAGGCATTATGAAGGAGAGTGCGTTGTCTGTGCTAGAGCTGGGCGATTTTCCTAAAACAATAAAAAAAAAAAAAAAAAAAAAAAAAAACTGGATTCACGATTCGAATCGGGTTTTTTTTAGTTTTTTTTTATGGACACCACGCCGGTCCTGAGGAGGAGTTCTGAGGCGAGGCCCCGGCTTCAGCCTAGTCCGCAGCATCCGGCCTCGCGCACTAGACCGAAGCCGCGACCTCGCCTAAAAACTCCTGCCCGCAGCACCTCAAGAACGCCGCAAATCAATTTGCTTAAATTTTTTATCGATTTGACCTCTCAACTCGATTCAAGATTTAAAATCGATTTTTTTTCCCCAGCCTTAGTCTGTACTGGACAAGTTAATTGTGGAGGAGGAATCGTGGCGATTTAAAGTATATATACAGCTTGAATCTGTATTTTCGTTTTAGATTAGGTCATGCAGAGAGAAAACACCTCTCGGTTTAGGCTTTGCCTTGTGTATCCCCAGTGTAGAGCTTTCGTTTCACTTCCTGTCCAAGAGACACAACAGGAAGTGAAATGGCATTCCCATTTTAGACGGTTGTCAACAGGACTGGTATACCCATTGGAGGCATTACCCAGATAGCAAGCAATTGAGCTGCAAGTTTTAAAATGTCTTGTTAAAGTGGAGGTCCACCCTAAAAACAAATTTAGCATTAAAAGACTCCTTTAAAATAAAAAAAGTAAAAAAGGTAGCTGCACCTAAAAGGTAATGCAGAGAATGCATTTAGGTAAAAAAAAAAAAATCTTCAGTCTTTACCACTTTAAACAGCTGTGCGACCATTCAAATATGCACACGAATCTGTCTCAAGCTATGACATTTATTACACTAAGAGACAGATGACTGAGTTATTTATGAATTATTTTTTCAAAAACAAATTTTATTTAAAAAAAAATTAAAATTAATTATTAATAAAAAAAAAAAATTAAAAATAATTTAAATTAATTTGTATGAATTCTTTATTTTTAGTGCAGGTTTTTCGTTCTTGCTATGGGCAAAACAGCACAAGACCTCCTGCTCTCTAGCTCCCTCATCACCTCCTCCCATGCTCGCCTCCAGGACTTTTCCAGAGCCTCTCCCATCCTATGGAACTCCTTACCCCAACCTGTCCGATTATCTCCTACTCTGTTAGCTTTTAGATGATCCCCGAAAACCCTCCTCTACAGAGAAGCCTACCCTACCCACACCTAACAACTGTTATGTCTGTTTTCTCCATCAGCTCTTCCCCCCACAGTTATTACCTTTTGTATCACCTGACCCTCCGTTCTAGATTGTAAGCTCTAACGATCAGGGCCCTCTGATCCCTCCTGTATCAAACTGTATTGCAACTGTACTGTCTTGCCCTCGGCGCTGTGCAAACTGTTGGCGTTATAGGAATCCTGTATAATAATGCTAGGTGCACAGAGCAGTGACCCATCACAATCAATCAGATTCCACCTTTAAGAAGTCAGACTAGAACAAGATGGATGCTGTCTGGCTTCCCATATCAATCAGATTCTCCCTATCTTCCCAATGCAGTATAGGAGACACATCCATAGTGGAGATCTAGGGAAAAGCATAGGCGTCAGCTTGCTGGGTGGAGAAGGGGTTAATCCGACAGGCAACAAGAGACCTGCACAGGGGATAGGTACAGCCCTATTCCCTCCTGTGGGTCTTCCAATCCCCCCCCTCACATTCCTGCCATTCCTGCAGCCCATTGCCTGACAGGAGAGCAATCAGCCCTCAGCCCCAGCTACAGATAAGGCCTGAATAGTGAAGTTCCGACATATGGACAGAGATGACGGCTTACATAACTCAGAGAACCCGTTAACCCCTTCACCGCTGGGCCCTTCTATAGCCTCAGCAGGTCAACCATTTTTCTCTGGCCCTAATGACCACTAAGAATAGAAGATCTCCGGTGCTCCTCTCTTGGCCTACAGACCTCGTCACATAATATTTAAGAACAAGAAAAAAATAAAAAATAAATTATATATATATATATATATATATATTTTTTTTTTTTTTTTTTTATGACCTTCTTATTTCGTATGGTGGGGAGAACAACAGAGCTGATCATGGGCATTATATAGTATGTGTTGGAGACTTCGCTGGATTGACTGAATTAGTCGCTGGTCCTGGGTGGGTGGGTGGTTGGGTATGTGGGCGGATTGGAAGAATTCCTTCTTGTAGGAATGTGCCCAATGGTGGAGCATGCTCGTAGACCCTCTCTTGGGTCATGGGCTGCTGCATGTTAGCTTAAAGGGGCTGTAGACCCTCTGGGTTTTTCACCGTAATGCATTCTATACATTACAGTGAAAAACCGCTTGTGATGCAGCTGCCCACTAGAGCCCCCCTTCTACTTACCTGAACTCTTTGTTTCCTGCGCCGGGAATGAGCACACCAGCTCCAGCCACTGTCTCGGGTCCTGATTGGATAGATTGATAGCAGCGCAACTATTGGCTCCCACTGCTGTCAATCAAATCCAGTGAAGCGGGGCCAAGTCCTGGTGTCTGTGTCAATGGATGTAACAGCAGAATATGGGAGCGCGCCCGCACGAGTTCCCCAAGGGAGAGCGGCTCTCCAACGGGCACTCGAGAAAAGGAGGAGCCAGAAATGCCGCTGTGGGACCCCAGAAGAGGAGGATCGGGGCCACTCTGTGCAAAACCAGCTGCACAGAGGAGGCAAGTATGACATGTTTGTTTTTTTGTACGGACCTTTACATATGCCTTTAAGATCATGGACATTATAGGCAGAGACAGGTGCGGTCTCTTGGGGTACAGACACTGAGGGTCTAATCCAGCCCCTCTCAATCTTTATACCAGAGGAAGCTCTGAAATAATTTTCAGGTCTCAGGTAGGGCTGGGGAAAAAAAATCGATTTGAATCTTGAATCGAGTTCAGAGGTCAAATCAATTCAAATTTTCAGCAAATCGTGTTTTTTTTTTCCTCAGGACCGGCGATGACATGGTGCCGGTCCTGAGGAGCTGCGGCCAGGAGTTTTTAGGCGAGGCCGTGGCTTCGGCCTAGTCCGTGAGGTCGGGCGCTGCAGACTAGGCCCAAAGCCGCGGCCTCACCTAAAAACTCCTGGCCGCAGCTCCTCAGGACCGGCGCGGTGTCCATCAAAAAAAAAAAAAAAAAAGGATTTTTGTACTCACCGTAAAATCCTTTTCTCTGTAATTCAACGACCGACACAGCTCCTCTCTGTAACTAAATGGGTTTGTTAGCCCTATCACTAGGAGAGGAGCTGTGTCGGTTGGTGAATATAAGAGAAAATAGGATTTTTGTACTCACCGTACAAGATCCTTTTCTCTGTAATTCACCGACCGACACAGCTCCTCTCCTAGTGGCAGGCTAACAAACCCATTTAGTTACAGAGAGGAGCTGTGTCGGTCAGTGAATATAATAGAAAAAAAAAAAAAAAAAAAAACTTTCTTTCGAATAGTGAATCAAGTTTTTTTTTTAAAAATGCTGATTTTTTTTTTTTGGGAAAAAAAAATAAAAAATTGCCCAGCTCTAGTCTTAGGGAACTCTGGCCAAAAACCAATTAATTGGGGGTCAATGGCTAAAATTCTCCTTGCATTACTTGTCAATACAAAGAATGCAACCATTACAGCGATCGTCAGAATGCCATTCTTACAGACAGCTAAAAAGTCAATTGTTGTCATTGGTTTTCCTAAGTGGCGTTGGTCCTGGAACTATGCAAGCACCATCAAGACGGACGATCAATTACCAACAGCTCAAGGAGCCCCTAGCAAACTTTGGAGGAACACTGATTGAAAGTCCGGTCATCCTGGATATTTTATCAGACCGGTGGTTCTCAGTGTTCTTGCATTGGCTGTAAAAACCCAAAAGGACTGACAGGTTGACAAGATCTGCCACTTGACGAAACCTGCATAAAGCATTTGGTGAAAGAAAAATCAGGATCCAGGTCAAAGACATTTTTAACGCCTTCTCTGCCTAAGAAGACCTGGACTGTGTTCAAATAGTGACTTTGTTTCAAGTCCCAGTTCTGAGCGGCCCCCCTCCCCCATTCAGCATTGTATTATATGAAATGAGAAGCTATATATGCTCATTACATATACAGGTATGCTATATGCGCCTCCTGGTGCCCCCCCCCCCCCCCCAGCCCAAAGCAATGGGGGCACTCATGAGCCAGCTGTGTGTGTCCACAGGACACGTATACCCAAACCCCCCCCCCCCCCCACCCTCACTGCAGCTTCTAAAGCCAATGAGGAGGGAGAGCTCTCCTGCACATCACTGGATCGTGATCAAGCTTAGGGGGGGTCTGCATGCATAAGTTGTTTTTTTATACCTTAAAGGGGAGTTCCAGGGTTTTTATGTTTATTAAAAGTCAGCAGCTACAAAAAGTGTAGTTGCTGACTTTTAATAAACAGACCTGTTCCACGGTCCAGCGATGCGGCTGAACGGGGCGTCACTCCTCTCCCTCTCCTCTCCGCCGACGCCTCCATTGTCTCTTTGTGCACCCACGGCGCATGCGTGAGTCTCGCTGCGCTCCCGGAGTGGACAGGCGATCTCCTGGGACCTGTCACGTGTCCCAGGAGATCGCCTAGAGCAGGGGTGCTCAACCTGTGGCTCTCCAGCTGTTGCAAAACTACAAGTCCCATCATGCCTCTGCCTCTGGGTGTCATGCTTGTGGCTGTCGGAGTCTTGCTATGCCTCATGGGACTTCCGCAACAGCTGGAGAGCCACAGGTTGAGCAGCCCTGGCCTAGAGGGAGGTGCCACCTAAGGCGAAAGGAGGAGTCGCCTAGGTGGTCCCTGGGCGGAAGGAGGAAGTGGGAGAGGAAGTCCCCCTCTTAACGAAGCCCCCACTCCCCCCAAAAAAAATGACATGCCAAATGTGGCATTTAAGGGGCCGAGGAGTGCTTAAAGCGGAAGTTCCATTTTTGGGTGGAACTCCGCTTTAATGCAGAGAATGTATTAAGGGAAAAAACTTCAGACTTTAGAACCACTTTATAGGCGGCTTACCTTTCCACCATGTGCGTCTGGTCCAGGGAAAGGCCATCGATCGCAGTGCATTCTGGACATTTAAACTTCTTCCTTGGCGTGACCTGTGGGAATGGAGAAGGAAAAAAATATATATATTGTTGAGGGTGACAACCGACAGATGAAATATTGTTTACCCAGCACAGGACATTTCTCTGTTATGATATGCAGCTTGTCATCCTCTGGCTAGAGGCTACACGGCTCGAGTAGCTCAGGGCTAAGCCTGAAATCCAAGGAAAACAGACTGCAGGATTTGCATGCTCTCCTCCTCTCCCATTTCTATGCGAGGTGAAAAAAAAAAAACTGGCGATGACAAGCCCTTTAATTCCCTTTTAATGACTTCTCACACCGCTAAGGTCCCTGTGTAAACATCATATGGTGTGGTGGAGTTTTCAAGCTGCTTTGCGGCTCCTCTGTACCCTTCACCCACCACAGCAGATGAGCCGCGTGGTGCCTCAGTGCAGGAGTAATCCCTGCCAGAAAAGAGATAGGGGGGCCAACGATTTGGTCCTTAAACCTTCCGCGGAGATGGCAGGGGTCCCGGAGCCACCAACCTACAGCCGCGATCACAGGCCGCGAGGTGTCACCGAGGCATCTGATAGGGGGCCTGTTGGTGACAGCACAGGAAATGAATGCGCGAAGGGCCAGCGATCAAAGCAAAGGCGCTACCGCCAAGATACCCCGGTAATGCGGGGGGATTGGGGAAGTTGATTGCGAGATCACTTTTAAATTAACATTCGCGAGGAGTGAAATTTGTAATTAACATTCCTTGTGTCAGCTGTCCCGGGCCGGACAGATGGTCATCTATATAGGGCTTCCAGTGATTCCTCTCCCAAAATCTAACAACGGTTGGTTTTGGCGACTGCGGAAACACAGCGATCCGATACACAAGGCGGTGCCCGCATAGAGAAGTGTCAACAAATTTGAATTATCAAAGGTCACACCTTAAAAGGTTAAAGGACACCCACTTTTCCCCATGGAGAAGGTTTTCTTTTTATTAACATTGATTGTGTATGGAGCTTTTTCAGAGGTTTCTTCAGTCCAGCTATAACGTCTTTGGATCCTCTACTGCCTTCGGAGGCAATGGTTTGTAATAAATGATGTTGAGAACAGCAAAACATATAGATGTGGGTACTGCTCTCTATATCATTCTCCTGTGAGCCCAGGCTGGCTTGATGGCACTCGCCCAGGGGGTGTGTCCTTGTCGCCCTGGGCTCAAAGAAAGTGGGTTGAATGTTCAACCTAGAAGAGGAGCAGTAACTGGCACCACCCTGATGCTATAAAAGGGCAAGCAACACTTCTACAAACAATTCCCCATAATGACAACGTGAAAGTTTGTTTGAAATCTTTGCAAATTTAAATTAGAATACAAAAAAAAATCCCATGTACATAAGTATTACCAGGCTTTGCCAAGACACACAAAATTGAGCTCAGGGGCATTCTGTTACCACTAATCATCCTTGAGGTGTTTCTACAACTTGATTGTGGTAAATTCAGTTGATTGGACACGATTTGGAAAGGCACACACCTGTCTATAGAAGGTCCCAAAGTTAACAGTGCATGTCAGAGCACAAACCAAGCCATGGTCCAAGGATATGTCTGTAGACCTCAGAGACAGGATTCTATGGAGGCACAGATCTGGGGAAGGGTACAGAAAAATATCTGCAGCGTTGAAGGTCCCAATGAGCACAGTGGCCTCCATCATCCATAAATGGAAGAAGTTTGGAACCACCAGGAATCTTCCTAGAGCGGTTCGCTCGGCCAAACTGAGCGATCAGGGGAGTCAGGGAGGTGGCCAGTCAGGGAGGTGACCAGGAACCTAATAGTCACTCTGACAGAGCTCCAGTGTTTCTCTGTGGGGAGAGGAGAACCTTCCAGAAGAACAATCATCTCTGCAGCACTCCACCAATCAGGCCTGCGTGGTAGAGTGGCCAGACAGAAGCCACTCCTCAGTAAAAGGCACATGACAATCTGCCTGGAGTTTACCAAAAGGCACCTGAAGGACTCTCAGACCATGAGAAACAAAATTCTCTGGTCTGATGAAACAAAGATTTAACTCTTTGGCCTGAATGGCAAGCGTCATGTCTGGAGGAAACCAGGCACCGCTCATCACCTGGCCAATAACATCCCTACAGTGAAGCATGGCGGTGGCAGCATCAGGCTATGGGAATGTTTTTCAGTGACAGGAACTGGGAGACTAGTCAGGATTGAGGGAAAGATGAATGCAGCAATGTACAGAAACATCCTTAATGAAAACCTGCTCCAGAGTGCTCTGGATCTCAGACTGGGCTGAAGGTTCATCTTCCAACAGCACAACGACCCTAATCACACAGCCAAGATAACAAAGTAGTGGCTACAGGACAACTCTGTGAATGTCCTTGAGTGGCCCAGCCAGAGCCCAGACTTGAACCCGAACTGAACATCTCTGGAGAGATCTGAAAATGGCTGTGCACCAACGCTTCCTATCCAACCTGATGGAGCTTGAAAGGTCTTGCAAAGAAGAATGGGAGAAACTGCCCAAAAATAGGAGTGCCAAGCTTGTAGCATCATACTCAACAAGACTGGAGGCTGTAATTGGTGCCAAAGGAGCTTCACCAAAGTATTGAGCAAAGGCTGCGGATACTTATGTACATGGGATTTTATTTTATTTTTTATAAATTTGCAAAGATTTCAAACAAACTTCTTTCACGTTGTCATTATGGGGTATTGTTTGCAGAATTTTGAGGACAATAATGATTTGAATTCATTTTGGAATAAGGTTGTAACATAACAAAATGTGGAAAAAGTGAAGTGCTGTGAATACTTTCCAGATGCACTGTATAACTGGACCGCTTCTATAACCCCAAAATGCCACAGTAAGCGCAGATATCTGCTCTGCGGTAGTTTACATGGAGTGTCAAGCAGAGAACCTAGCATTCCAACTAGTATAAGGTATGCAAACAAGACAGACAGGAAGTGAGTGCAAACTATGCTTAATATGTCCAGTTGATTTAAATTTTCTCAAATGAAAGTGAGAGTAGCACCAACGCGTTTCGGGGGCTCACCAATCCCCTTCAGTTGCAGAATAAAAGACTAGGAACCATGATGGATGAAACAGTTAAAAATAATCCAATTACATGTAGGATGCTTGTGTCGGTCAAACAGCCTAGCTAGAAAGGTAGGACTTTAATACAGTGGGGGCCAGGGTCCTGGGGTCAATCCTACTAGGGAATATCTATGTCCTCCCTGAGTGCGTTTTCCCTCCCATTATTGTAAAAACAGGCTGATAGTCTAACTTGTGTTAGACCAAATAGGCATTAAAGTTATGATTGCAGCCAGGGCATTAGACCAGTGATTCTCAACCAGGGTTCTGTGGAACTCTAGGGTTCCTCCAGAGGTTGCTAGGGGTTCCTTCAGCATTGGGCAATTTCTGCCTCTCAGATAAGTTCCCACTGTTCCCAAGATCCCATTGATCTTTTTAGCTATCTGTAAGGAGGTAATTCTTCCCAATGACCACAAGTGTAAGGACCATTCTTCCCAATGACTACAAGTGTAAGGACCATTCTTCCCAATGACTACAAGTGTAAGGACCATTCTTCCCAATGACCACAAGTGTAAGGACCATTCTTCCCAATGACCACAAGTGTAAGGACCATTCTTCCCAATGACTACAAGTGTAAGGACCATTCTTCCCAATGACTATCACACTAATGTATCATGAGTTGTAGATTAGCAGGGGTTCCCAGAGACCGGACAACTATTTCAAGGGTTCCTCTGTGTTGAAAAGGTTGAGAAAGGCTGCATTACACTCTCTGCTCCTCTGGGGCGGAGACTAAAGGTTAACGGGCTTTCTGTATAATGCTAGGTAATATGTTAGCACTATATAAAAGGAATAATAATAAAAAAAAAAATTTGCCACTCTTTTTTTCCATGTGGGTTTCTTTACTACACTGTTACTCGAGAGTAAGAACAATAATTAAGGCCTTACCTTAATAGGAGCTTTCCCTGTTACATTGGCAACCAAGAAGTTCATAGCGATGTCTTCGCAGTTCATGTGTGCGTCCACCCAGCTCTTAATGTCTCCCGGCATTTTGTAGGTGTACATGTAGTTGAAATACTGCCCATTGGAACATGAAAGGGTCAGAAGATAAAACCTGGGTTAGTCTAGCAATATAATGACATTAGAATTAGGCTATAGCCATTTGAGCTCTGAGGGCTAACAAAACACTCATTTAAAGTGGAGTTCCACCAAAAAATGGAACTTCCACTTTAAGCACTCTTTGCCTACTTACATGCCAATTCTGGCATGCAATTTTTTTTTGGGGGGGGGGGGGGGAGGGAGTGGGGCTTCATTAGGAGGGGGACTTCCCGTCCCACTTTCTCCTTCCGCCCAGGGACCGCCAAGGCGACTCCTCCTTTTGCCTTAGGTGGCCCCTCCCTCTAGGTGATCAGGTCACAGGAGATCGCCTTTCCACTCCGGGAGTGCAGCGCGACTCGCGCATGCGCCCGGGCCGTGCAGCCGAAAGCTGTCACGGCTGGGTGCCCAGAGTGGCAATGGAGGCCGGCGGAGAGGAGCGACAACCCGTTTGGCCGCATCGCCGGACCGTGGAACAGTTTTATTAAAAGTCAGCAACTGCACTTTTTGTAGCTGCTGACTTTTAATAAACATAAAAAGCCTGGAACTCCCCTTTAAACCTGATGCTTGTGGTCGTAAAATACAAAATTTTCATTTGCAAAGCTTAACAAAAAAGGTAAATGTTGCAAAAACACAAGGCACCACCCCCAACCACCGGCACAGAATAGATATTCTGTAATGCTTGGGCAGGCTAAATTCACTTGTGTGGATTAGCAGCTACTGTCAGGCGTTCAGGAGGTGTGACTACTGCCTCCTGAATGTATTATGTATTATGGAGCGAAGCTTAGTAAAGTTGGATTATTTGATAGTGTTCTTATTCTTCCCTTGTGTCTCCTTTTCCTATCATGGCAAGCGTAATTACTCTGTCATCACCGTTACCTAGATCATCCCTTACATCCACATCTGCAATCAGCTCTGTGTTGTTTGATATTACAAAGGTCCAGCAGAGCATTATTTCTAGTTGGGGCTTCCACCAGTTGGCTCATGAAATTGGTTTGCACCACATTCAAAAATGATGAGTCTTAGCAGAGTGTGCAGTTCCATCTGCCCAATCAAAATCAGGATAGTTGAAGTCCCCCATGATTATAACATTACCCAGTCTTTTTTTTTTTTTTTTTGCTGAATGGCAATTTTTAATGGGACTAATGCACCACAAATTCTATCCAAGCATTTGGCACATGGTAGCAGTGTGGCCATATTGATTTTAATGGCTAAGATGGGAAGGTGGTGCCACCTGTCTATTCGACATGCCGCAACACAAAGCATCACGGCCGTGACACAACAGCCACCCCTAGCGGTATAGCAGGCTTTAGGTGGGTGGCAAAAATCACAGCTCAACCACCTGTTTTTACTGCTACCCCCATCCACCCTTTGTGAAGAAGGCCTACAACCAAACTGATAAGAGGTATGGAGGAGCTCAGCTATGAGGAAAGATTAGAGGAACTGAATTTATTCTTTCTTGAGAAGAGGAGATTAAGGGGGGATATGATCACCATGTACAAATATATAAGGGGTCCATATAGTGAACTTAGTGTTGAGTTATTCACTTTACGGTCAATACTGAGGACAAGGGGCCACTCTTTACGTCTAGAGGAAAAGAGATTTCATCTCCAAATATGGAAAGGTTTCTTCACAGTAAGAGCTGTGAAAATGTGGAATAGACTCCCTGCAGAGGTGGTTCTGACCAGATTGCTTTAAGAAAGGCCAGGACTCTTTCCTAGGTGCACATAATATAACTGGGTACCAGGGGCGTACTGACTATTCGCCCCGGGTCACTAGGGGGCCCATGAGGGTTGCCAGCCTCAATAAAACCAGGGACAGTATGAAAAAATCTGTGTTTTTTTATATCTGTCTCTGAAACGTCCCTTACCGACATCCTTTTGGTCTAAAAAAAACCCGAGATTATAGCTGCCCCACCTCTCCAGTACCTTCTCAGCCAATAGAAACATGTCTGTGTATACTGTGTGATTGTATACTGTGTATGTGTGTTTGTGTATACTGTGTGGCCCCATAATCTCCGATTGCCTGGGGGCCCCATGAGTTGTCAGTCTGCCCCCTGCTGGGTACTGACATTTATAGGGAAAGTAG